>NC_069499.1:1394859463-1395074463 GCF_027579735.1 Bombina bombina
CACCCATAGAAAAAGCTCAAAGACCTATGCATGCACACACCCTCACAGACATCCACAGAAAATGCACAAAGACATACACACCCACCCTTTACAGAAAGACCCACAGAAAAAAAAATACATACACACTCATAGAGACACAAACCAAAGCACAAAGACATAAACACAGACACCCACAGAAACACTCACAGAAGGAAACATTTATGCACATCGCATCCCCTAAATCAACAGTGTGTGACATGCATGATTAAAATGCAGAAATGCAGAAATTAAGAGATCACTTTTTAAATAATCATATTTGTAAATGTGCAAACAAAAATAATTCTGTGAATTCAAAATTGTACATTAATGATCTGGGTAGATGGCTAGATGAAGAAAAGTACTTTTAAAAGGTTGACATAAGTTTGTTTGATTTTTCCCCATTTTCCCCAACCAAGAGAACCACTTCAAATATAGTGTACAAATGTTCCCATCTGTCAGCTGTACTTTTTGAATTTTGAAAATGCTGTGGTACGCACATACTGTACAAACAAAGGGCCAAGTCTGTCTCACACTGTGCATAGTGGTTTAGTGCACACTCAGAAATCCTCTCAAATGCTAATACTTTACTCCTTGTACTAACATCTCCCGTGCTAAATTAGCACTCTGCTGTAGTACCCACTGGTGGCTGCCAATTTTTTAAATTTTTTTTTTTAAATTCTTGCCTCATGGGGCCCCCCCTGGCCCATTGGGCCCCTGACTGGGGCCCCTATCACCCCCTGATGATGGCCCTGTATATATGTGTATGTATGTGTATGTGTGGATATAGATATAATATATATATATATATATATATATATATATATATATATATATATATATATGTATGTATGTATGTATGTATGTATGTATGGCTTCTTATAGTTCCTAAACAAAAAAAAAAGTTTTTTTCCACAGCTATCAAACTACTGCAATATTATATGAATGGTTTACTTTATATATGACATCCTGCTGGTTATATTCTCAAACTGAGAGGATTAGTTTTGGTCTAAAAAGTTTGTGTCAGCCCTTGTCTGTACATTGTTTATCACTGTCCCTGCAAAACCACTTGTGAATAATTCATTCTTGCATAATAGCTGCCTTGATACCAGTGGTTTGCTTAAAAAGCCTGATTAAAATGACTATCTTGGGATTGAGAAAATAAATCGCATTAGAATAAGTATTTAATGTATACAATTTGCAGTTTCTGGCTTATTTGTATTCATCTACTGTAGATAACATTTGCAGTTTGAATTGTATGTCATTTTCAAAATATGAACTGATGCAAATGCATTATAATCTGGTTTTCAGGTGATATTTAGTTGGCTTTTAAAAGGGCTTGGTTTAGAACCTTTGTCTTCTAATCCAGGCTCTAGTGTTTGGGTCTTCTGTTCTGATATGGTTTTGATTGTCTAAGAATGCTATTATATTATTAATAGATGCTCACTGCATTAAAACTACAATTATAATTGTGCAAGTTTACATGTTAACTTATTAATGACTAGGAACAACAATACAGAGCCATGAAGATATTGAAAGGGGGGGGGGACACAATTTTGTGAGAGGGGGTAGAATAAAAAAATAGATACGTTAGTGGAGAGCCCTTCATGGGCTTTTAACGCCCTTAAGGTGCAGGGATGGGAATGGAGATGGGGTGTGTGAGGGGTTCTGGCAACATTGTTGGAGGCGTAGGGGAGTGACATATATGCTGAGTTAAAAGGGGCTGCATGAATCTTCCAGGCCTCTCTTTCACATCCTGCTGAATATTGCTGCATTTGAATCTCCTGTTCGTTATGGATCATGCCAGACGTTCCTCCCAAGATGTTTCTTGAGGAGTCAAATAGAGCTTCTAGACCTGGAGCTGCAAGAGGTAAGGATGAGTGGTGGAGAGTTAGTGGGATTTATTTCTCCAACCCCTGGTGCTGCGTCATCAGTGGCTGTCCCTGGGCTGTCACACTCTGGCCAGTCCTGGGGTCCCACTTACTGCCCCTAATGTGGCTGAGGTGGATGGCCCGGTTTTTGTGAGCTCCCTTTTAAATTTGCAATCTCTCTCCCCCTCAGCTGATTCCCTGGGGCTTCAGCAGGACTTTCACTCCAGGTCTGCGGGGGGCACTGGGTGTGAGGTGGGCATATTCAGGCATACCACCTGAAATGTCGGCAGGGGATGCAGAGCTCTTCCAGTCACTTGCAGTGGTTGTGGCGTCTGGTCTGCCAGCTGGTGGGTTTCCGGGATATTGCGTTCAGGGTTTTGGGTCTGAACATGCTTATCTTTTTGTGCTAGGCCTTCTGCCTGCATCCTCGGTTCCAGTAACCTCGGCTTCTGGTATCGTCCCTTCCAGGCACGGCAGAGTGGAGTGCAGCATGGGTCTCAAGCACAGGTAAAAGGAGGCACTATGTCACAGAATTTGAGAAATCGTGGTGAGTTGTTAGTTGAGACAGATGTCATAGGAGGATAGGATTTTGCAGCACAGCAGAGAGTTGTGCAGCGGAGGAACAAAGCGCAAGTGAGAAGGGTATATATGTTACACTCACGTGCTGTGCTGGATAGGATGGAGGTGTTGGACGACATAAGGGAGTGGCCAGTGAGTCATTTTCCGCAATGTGTGAAATGGCAGGAATAGTGAGATAGTTTGAAAGGATGATGATACTTTGTGGGTGAGCAGGAAGGCATGATTGCAGAGAAGCAAAGTAATTTACACAGTGTTGCTGCTTCAGGATCTAAGAGGGTACTTTTAGTAGGCAGTGTGGTACTTACGACTTTCATTCCGTCTTGCAAGAGGACAAATGGCTGCTTCTTCAGCACAGGTCAGCAGTGATAGAGAGTGGGTCTTGCACCAAGGAGGAATGACAGCTAGTTTGGATGGTTCAGAGAATCTTGAGCCTGAAGCACCTGGATTGTCTGCACCCTTTAAACAGAGTAGTGTAGTGGTACATCTACTGGTGCTGGTGAGTCTGTCATTGTTTTCCACACTCGCACCACACTGTCAGACACATCATCTACCATGAATTCTGATAGTGATAGCTCGCTAGGTCTAGTGGGAAAAGTGCAGAAGCGTATGTTCAGGATCGTAAAGAGGTTAGCTGATAGTCACGGTACTAGGGGTAGGACAGGCAGGATAGCAAGCCACTCGCCAGGTAGCTCTGGGGGGCACGCAATTGTCAGCAGTTTAAGGCAGGGTAGGGCACAGCTCCATCACAGTTTGAGATTTGGACCTTAATCTCTTATGCTTGAGGCAGTGGCGACTGGTGACTTTTGAAGATAAGGGAGCACTAGCCCCGCCCCTCAGATGGCTCCGCCCATTTTAATGTGTGTGTGTATATATACATACATACACACACTCTGCCAGTTACCTTAAAGGGACATTAAACCCAAAACTTTTCTTTCATAATTCAGACAGATAATACAATTTTAAACAACATTCCAATTTACTTCTATTATCTAATTTGCTTCATTCTTTAGATATCCTTTGTTAAAGAAATAGCAATGCACATGGGCGAGCCAATCACAGGAGGCATCTATGTGCAGCCACCAATCAGAAGCTACTGAGCCTATCTAGATATGCTTTTCAGGAAAGAATATCAAGAGAATGAAGCAAATTAGATAATAGAAGTAAATTAGAAAGTTGTTTAAAATGGTATTCTCTATCTGAATCATGAAAGAGAAAAATTGGGTTTAATGTCCCTTTTAAAGGCAAATGCAAGCAAAAAAACAAACATTCCAATAAGAGGCTATATTCACTAAGAGAGGTAGGTGGGGTGGCAGCAGTGTAAAGGGGCAGCTCAAAACTAGGCTATGGGGGTTGCTCAGAAAAAGGTAGAGTGGCTGGAAGTTCATAGGCTGTTTCTGTTTCAAAGTAATACATTTTCCCACAATAAAATTTTTCTTGGATCTCTACTTTAATTAAAACATATGGGGGGGGGAGGGGAAAAGCATACATATAATAAGCTACAAGAATAAACATATACATGCATGACACTGCTTATTTAAACAAAATGCACTTATTTACAAGTTCACTTATACACTTATTTGCTAGACCATTGTAAATAAAATTAAAAAAATATATTTAAAGGTAAAATTACATACATGTTAAAAAACTAGTTTACACTAGATCATTATAAATTAAAATACAAATGAGGGCAGACATACACTATATATATATATATATATATATATATATATATATATATATATACACATATATATACATACACACAGAATATATATATATATACATACATACACACATTACACAAATATATATATATATATATATATATATATATATATATATATGTGTGTGTGTGTGTATATGTATGTATGTGTATAGATATATATATATATATACACACACACACACACATACGCCATTTTATAATACTTAGTAGTTTTTCTTCATTTTAAAAACAATTGTGTAGATTTGGAACCCCCTAGCAGCTGCTAAACCCCATAATTGAAGCTGTATACCTTCATATTAAGATCTGTTGTTGGGCTGGCTATACACATGTGGCATGGCTGGGATCTCCTGATGACATCACTGCTGACTGCTCGTGTGAAAGCTATGCCTAGCATTTTAAAAGCTTGTGTTTGTGCTTTGTTCCCAGCAGCAGCAGTTGGGAGTCCAGAGAGCAATGAGGCATGACAATGGATGGACAGTGCAAACATGTTGACTGCACACACTCCCACCCCCGGCAGACAAAATATTCTAATGAATGAGCTGTGCCTGTGTCTGCAATGAGCTCCGTAACAGCACTGAAGCTGCATCTCTGTCAGAATCGCTCACTCACTGTGCGTTTTCAAATCAGATCTCTTCTGCTAGTGCTGTGCTGTGCTGTGTATTGCAGGCTCTTCATTTGCAAGATTATCTTGCAAATAAACAGCCTGCAATACACAGCACAGCACTAGCAGAAGAGATCTGATTTGAAAACGCACAGTGAGTGAGCGATTCTGACAGAGATGCAGCTTCAGTGCTGTTACGGAGCTCAGTCTCCACTCTCCTGCAGAACGTCCCCTCAGTGACTGTCTACCTAAGCAGCATGGTTCAGGCAGTAGCCCTATTTCCCGCCCTAAATGACTAAAGTACCAGGCAATCTTACTTACTCCCTAACTCAGTCAGATTCTGCATGCCGCTGCCCCCCCCATAAAAAAGCACAATTAAAACAATAAAAATAAACATTACATTCAGATTTTTTTTATAATAAAAAGAACAATTTTTAATTTTATTTTGTGCTAGCTTGAGTTTTCACTTACTTAGCTGCTCTGATTCAGGGCCCCCTTGCACTGGCAGTAAGTCCACTCCTGCACGCCACATGCTGGCTGCTATCTTCTGCCTGCTGCCGCTGCTGCCTGAGATGCTCCTCCCACACACACAGTTCTTAGTGTGCCAGTGTCACGTGACAGCTGGCTGGCTTTCACTCGCACACTAAGAGCTGTGCGATTAGGAAGGCTATGGGCTGGCCTGTAGGTGGCGCTGCAGTCAATACAGGCTGAAAGTGGAAAGAGCTATTGCCTATACTTCTATCTATCGCACTGTACAGCATGTTCAATAGATAGAGAAGTATAGGTAAAACAGCCCTTTCCACTTTCAGCCTTAAGAATTAAAAACTGCAGTTTTAATATTTTTTACTCAAAACTGCAGTGGAGCCTGCAATATTTTTTTATTTTATCAGCAATAAAGTTTTAAAAATGTATTTATTTATTTTTATTTCCCACTTTTTTTTTTTTTCATTAGGGGTCAGGGGGTTCCAGGGGTCAGGGGGTTCATGTGCTCAAGTGCTCCTATAGAGGAGCCTCCACTGGCTTGAGGTAAATTTAGGGACTCAATTGCTGCTAGGTTAAAATAGAAAAGTTAAGTTAGTTTTACAATAATTGGTTTTCTTATGATCTTTAATAAATGAGGCCGATGATGGTCTTTCTTCCACATCTAGTGCCTGTGTGTTATAGTTAAATTGGGCATGGAGTAATAAAGTTTGGCTGTTGAGTAATGGAATATAAATCCTGCACTTAGAATTTAATACCTTATGCTATTTAGAGCCCTTTTTGGGCTTGTAACACCCTTAAGGGTTAACGATTGGCAGGGATGGCAATGGAGATGTGGTGTGTATGTGTGTAAGGTACTCTGGCAACATTGTTGCAGGTGTAGGGGAGTGACCTATCTGCTAAAGGGGCTGTAGGAAGCTTCCAGGCCTTTTTCCCTTCCTGCTTCTCTTTCCTTTCCTATGGTTGCCCACTGTTCCACCCTAATATTTTTTTATTATTATTATTTTTTTTCAAAAAAAGCTTTATTGAAATAATCAAAGTATACATGTAACATGAAGGGAGTACAGAAAAATTCTCCCTGTTTAACAACATCAGAAATACAAAGAAAAATAAAAACATAGATTCAGTAGTACATCAGTGAACTTAATGCACGTTGGTCATTACAATTAGCAAACATATAAAGGTTATCAATCCAATCTGCCGCTGTTCATCTCTTCTTCATACAGACCGTTTTCTACCATATCTTTTAGGTCTGTTTTATATTGTCCCTTCAATATTAGCCATTCTGTATATAAACTATTTCTATGGCACTCTTATTTCTCCTATTCTAATTATGTGGTATATGTTTCTCCTGTATTTTATACTACAGCTAGTCTTTCTGTGATGATATTTAATCTAGTGATGCTGTATATTCCTCCCAGTAGAATTTCATTGAGTAGTAAAAGTCTAACCTATTGGTTTGGTGAAAGTGGTATTTTTCTAAGGATAGCAGTCTAGTGACGTTGTCCCTCCACTCTGTTACTGTTGGGACTTGTGTCGTTTTCCATAATCTAGGTATTAGTTGATTGGCTCCGCTAATCATCAGATAGAATAGTGTTAGTCTATAATGACATGGGATTTTCAGTGGTTTATTAAAGAGGAATATCTTGGGGTCTAATATCTGGTTCTGGGCTATAAATGTTGAAATTTCTCTGTTTACCCCTTCCCAGTAGTCTACAATATGCGGACAGCTCCACCATATATGTGACAGTGTACCGTCTTGTCCACATCCTCTCCAGCATACCTTACTAGTCTGCGGAAACATTTTATTTAACCTTACAGGGTACAGGTACCATCTAGTTAAAATTTTCATGTTTGTTTCTGTAATGCTCATTGAGGATGGTGATTTTCCCATGTGTTTGAAGATTATTTGCCACTCTTTGGGGGTGATTGCAATATCTAGTTCCGTTTCCCAATGTTTGGTATATCTTGGAAGGTGGTTCGTGTAAGTATCCAGCAAAATCCTATAGTATAATGAGAGGCCTCTTTTAGTGAGGCCTTGGGAATGGAATAGGGTCTCAAAAGGTGATAGTTGTCTGATGAAATCTGTTTTGTTCGTGTTACTTTGTATATAGTGTGACATTTGAAAATATGAATACCAGTTTTGTTCTATCATTGGCGTTCTCTCTCTTATCTCTGCTGTAGGTATCAGTTTGCCCTTGGTTAATATCGTGCAGAGTGGAAGTAATTCCACCCTAATATTTTTATTATTTTCTTTGCAGCTTGAGAAAGATGGCTTCCTTAGTGTTGCTGCAGAATTCACAGCTGGGTTAGGGTTATCTGAGCTAGCCTTTGTAAAACTGTGCATTTTAAATGTTTGGTCTGCCCTTCATACTAGTTGGTTTGTGCAGCCAACAGTGTTGAGACCCTTTATGGTTTGGAGTACTTTTGTTCTCTCTAGCAGCTGTAGGTCTTGGCCCTGCATATTTTAGCAACCTTTGGGTGGAGTTATGGTCAGGCTGAAGGGAGGAGTGACCCACCCTTAGTGTGGGCCTATGGTGCTCGTCCTTAGGAGAAGTGCTCCTCCATAGGAGAAGGCAGGCCACAAGAGCTCTTAATTGCCCTGATAACTGCTTAGGGCATAGCTGCCTGGGTCAGCTTCATTGCAGTTCCTGACATTTGGCCATAGCCTCTTATGCTTGAGAACAATTTAGGGACCCAATTACTGCCAGGTTATAATAGAAGATTTTAGTTGGTTTTACAATAATTGGTTTTATGACCTTTAATAAATGCGACCAATGATGGTCTTTCTTCCACATCTGGTGTCTGGGTGTTATTGTTAAGTTGGGCATTGGTGTAATAAAGTTTGGATGTTGAGTTAAGGAATGTTAATCCGGATTGAGGGTTTTTAGTCCCTTATGTATATAGGTTTAATTAACATTAAAGTTATTTTTTTTCATACCAACAAATTTATAATCTACAGTGATTGTAGGGTGTGAGAGAATGAGTGTTTATGTGGGAGGGTGTGAGTGTGTGTGAGAGTCGGAGAGTGTTTGTGTGCTAGTGACAGTGGGTGAGTGTGTGTGTGAGAGAGTGGGAAAGTGGGTGCATATTCAAATAAATTTTTTTCTTAAAATAACCCCATCAAGTAACAAATGGTACATATATTGTATCACAATCCCCAAAAATATTTATTATTTATTTTATTTATTGAAGTAATAGGTATCTCAATTACTTTTGAAATTGTGGGAGCAGATTTCTTCTTCCAATATATATATATATATATATAAAAGGACCTCTGTGGTTTTGTAATTTTGGGGAGATCAAGATGTAGTAAGCAAGCCTCGGGATTATCCCTTCTCGGGAGTCCTAAACGGGAGCAAAGGTCATGTATTTTGTTCCACAAGCGTTGTATATGAGGGCATCTCTACCATATGTGTAGGTCATCACCAAACCCTCCACAAGCTCTCAGTGCCATTTTGTCAGTAATTTAAAATTATAGTTCAAAAAGTGTAATGCAGTGTATAGCAAGTCAAGTATGTTTGATTGCTGCAGTCCAGGTTTTGGTCTCTAGAATTCTGTTAAAGTCTCTTTCCCAGGCTAGAATGTTATGTGTCTTACGTAAGGTGGGGCACTCTAGAAGACATTGATAATGAATTGATAATGATCTATGACACTGTAACCCCACAATCCCCAAAAATATTTTGAGGACAAAACAATGGCCCAGATTACAAGTTGTGCGGCAAACTTGTTGCGTACATAACACTTGCAATGAGGCTGTACTTCTATTATTTCCTTAGCACCACCATTACAAGTCACCATAAAAATTAATTTTCTTGTGCGGTAAGCCTCATACCAGATAACGCACAAAATCCAAAGAAATTAATGGAGAAAAAATGTAGGAAAAAACCTTACACCGGCTATTGCAAAATCGCTACCGCATTTTCACATTCCCCATTGAAGTCTATGGAGAAAAGAAAATTAAAAAAAAACAACTAATACCCTAACATAAACGCCTAGTCTAATAACCCCTAAACCGCCATCCCTCCATTTCGCCAACACTAAATAAAGTCATTAACCCCTAAATCGCCACCCCCCCACATCGCCAACACTAAATAAAGCTATTAACCCCTAAACCACCATCCCTCCACATTGCGACTACTAAAATAAAACTATTAACCCCTAAACCGCCACCCCACATTGTAACTACTAAAATAAACCTATTAACCCCTAAACCGCTGTCTCCTCTCACATCGTGACTACTAAAATAAAAAAATAAACCTATTAACAAGAAAGAAGTGCAGGCACTGCTGGAGGTTCCTTAAAACAATGATGCTTTATTTGAACAAAGTTTAAAAAGTGAACAGCTACATCCGCTGTGAAGAGTACTTGTATGAAAAAAGGTACAAAAAGGTAAGGTACAAGGCTGGGGTATTTAGACACGAAAAATGTCTGACTAGTTTCGAGTCCTCTCAGGACTCTTATTCATAGATCTTATTCATAAACCTATTAACCCCTAACCACTGTCCACCCACATTGTGACATATTTTTAAATCCTAAAATAAAGGTAAAGGAGTGATTTGTAAAAAATTTTTATTACACTCCAGCTAGTAACATTGATCAGTGGGAACTCATTTAAGAAAATTAAATACAGTAGATTTTTAAGTGCTCACATGGTAGAAAATTGCTATAAAACAATATTCAGATGGTACTTAACCCTGGTCATCACTGCTCACTCTATACATAATAGCTCAAATCTCTGCTACAGAAGATGTGGGGGGTATAGGCACATACAAACATATGTGGTGGGATTGCCCACATTCAAAAGATATCTGGGAACAACTCTTCAAATTTCTTAGCAATATTCTGAATGAACCCATACAACTATCAATACAACATGCTTTATTATATGAAAATATTAAACCACATAACAAATATATTGATCAGTTTATTCGGATTGCATGTACGGCCACTAGGATATGCATTATGCATCACTGGAAGGAAGGCCCACCGAGGTGGGATGAAATTATTTGCAAACTTAGACACTTTTATCACATGTATGAGCAAGCAGCATTTATACAAGACACCCAGACAACTTTTTAAAAAACTTGGTTTTATTGAATTATGCATGAGGCACAGACCTAATATAGTTACCAAGATATTCCCAAAGAATGAAGGGAAGTACTTATCCAGCCATAGGTACATTCTTTTTTTATGCAGACTCCGGATATCCATTCAGGGAGAGACGAGTGTGAGCAGGGCAGCCACTAGAAAATTTGAGGCCCCTTACTTAACCAATGATCAGCCCCCCCCCCCTTTTTGACATGTGCAATTTTCGATCCAAGTGACTAAAACGTATATGCACTTTATCCTTAAGTGTAGTCAAGCTTGGAGATTTTGTGAAGGTAGTAACACACAAACACAGAACTTAATAGTAAGGTCAAAATATCCTAAAAAGGAACAGACATTGGACACACACAAATTCAAACACAAACTTGCACATACACCCAAGGAAACACCCACAGAGAGAGCCTCAGAAAACAAACAAAGACATACACACTCACAGACACCCGCAGAAAACACACAAAGACACACACACACAGAGACACTCATAGAAAACCAGGGCCGGACCGGGAAATCAGACCGACCCTGGAAATTTGTATGCCCCCCCTCCGGCTCATATACACACACAATATATATATATATATATATATATATATATATATATATAAATAACAAATCTAATTTGAAATTCTAGATAGCAGGTTTATGAGAGAAATAGAATAATTATAAAACAATACCTGTAATTCCCACCACGTTTACAGCAGGAGATGCTCTGCTCTCTTTGGTATTGTATGTTTTGTGTTACTGGGGCTTACTGACACAGTCGCAAGATAAGGTTAACAGGAAGTGTTTCTGCTGCGTAAAGGGACCTCAATATAATATGGCTTCTGAGTCTGACTGGACATCTGCAACTCCGCACCAGCCGCCCACGCTGCTTTGACCAGACTCTGACATGCCCATCCTGATTTGCTTCCTCTGACTGTCACTTAAGCGCTGGTTTATGTATACAGCAGTGCAGCACATGGATTGGCAGTTATTTGTCCTCTGGTTATGTGTAAAGCACAGTGATTGGATAAAGCTAGTTAGACATTTTATGTACCGCGTAGTGATTGAATGGCTGTGCCCCCCAGCTTTCTGTTACCGTGATAAAACATGGACAGATTAGGATGTGGTAAGGTGTACTAGTAGTTCGCACGCAGCTGAAATTGCCCGGTGCACTTCCTCCTACAGTGAGCACTTTTTTGCATATTGGTCGTGTGTGCACGGTTTGTGCTTGGCTGCTCTGCTCTCCAGTCCACAGTCAGTCTGCAGCTGCCCCTGCCGGCCCACCGGGATTTTTCCTGGGATCCCAGCGGCCCAATCCTGCCCTGTAGAAAACACACAAAGATATATATATATATATATATATATATATATATATATATATATATATACACATACACATACATACACACACACACACACACACACACACACACACCCTCAGAGAGACATCCACATAAAATGTACAAAGACAGACACATAAACCCTCACAGAGAGACCCACAGAAAAGAAATACATACGCACTCATAAAGACACCAACAAAAGCACAAAGACATAAACACAGACACCCACAGAAACACTCACAGGAGGTAAACTTTCTGCAGATTGCCATCCCCTAAATCAACAGTGTGTGACATGCATGATAAAAAAAATTGCAGAAATTAAGAGATCACTTTTTAAAGAATCATATTTGTAAATGAGCAAACAAAAATACTTATGTGAATTCAAAATTGTACATTATTGATCTGTCAGAAGGGGTAGATGAAGAAAAGTAATTTTGAAAGGTTGACATATGTTTTGGGGGGTCCCCCCCCCCCATTTTCCCCAACCAAGAGCACCACTTCAAATCTGTCAGCTGTACTTATGGATTTTGAAAATGCTGTACTCTATATGGTCTTGGTGGAACCATAAGCTGTGGTACTCAGTCTCATACCATTAGATCTGGTTAAATGCAGGATTTAGGCTTGTTTGTATGTATTTCAAAATTAAGTCAGCTGTATTGTGAACTGAACAGTGTTAAGTTAACCTGTCTCATTTCAAACACTGAGCAATCTTAGCCTGAGAGTACAACATTTTATGCAGATGTAAAAATCTTAGATAAAATGCCTCCTGGCATCTGGAAAGTCCTCGCATAAAGGGGCAGTAAACTGGAATGTCATTAAAATATTTTATATATATAATATATATAAAAACATATCTGCCATAAGGGAACCTATCAGTTGTGTATTGATGAGCAAACATTTCTGCATTGTTTTAAATATAGAATTTCTACAGCATTGTCAAATAATCATAAATACACTGCTGCATAATGCTAAAAAAATGTGTTTTTATGGACCCCTGGCACCATCATACAACTCAACTACCACACTGAATTTACAATCTGAAACTGCACAAATAAATAAAAAAAAAACATTTACTAAGTAAGTTCTACTTACTCTGCAAATTAAAGTGATCTGCCATCTGACACACACACTGTTCAAACTGAAGTGCCAAGTCTGTGCTTAATGGTTTAGTGCAAACTCAGAAATCCTCTCAAATGCTAATGCTTTACTCCTTGTAATGATATTTCCTCACACTCTTAATAAAACTCTGCTGAAGTGCCCTCTGGGGGCTGCCAAAATATAATTTTTTTTAAAAATAATAGTTGTGCTTGCCTCATGTGGCCCACTGGGCCCCTGACAGGAGTCACCCTATTCACCACTTGATGGCAGCCCTGAGTGTGAGGATCTTATTTTTTCTCCTTTTCTCTACTCCTTTCCCCTATCTCTCTAAACTTTATTTTCTTCCCCACTTTACCCTATTGTGTCATCCCCAAAACATAGTTTAGAATGAACTGCCCAGAAAATATTATCAACATTTGGGCTAAATGTTTTAGACTGGACTTTAGTTAAGGTGTGATCATGTACATTTGGTTATCTTTAATAGTGGAATATTTTGGCACTCATCTTAATATATATGTATAATTCTTAAGATTATTTATGCCCACTATGTTGGTAGTTCAGTAACTGGGAAAATGAAACTGAAGAATATGTAAATGATATGTCACCTGTTGTATCTTCTTAAAATGTTAATAAAAAAGATTTCAAACTAAATACAGTAGATTTTCACGATCCACAAATACACAATAAAAAGACGCATATAAAATTATTAGATTTTTTTTCTGATAAATTTAAAAGATTGCTTCCATTCCCCTGCCCACTGTATCATGTGACAGCCATTTGCCAATCAGCTAATTACAGACTCATATATGTATATACTGTGAAGTCTTACACATGCTCAGTAAATGCTGGTGTCTCAGACACTGTGCTTTTAAACATTAGTAATGGAAACACGACATGAGAACCTAGCTCAGCGAACGGGGTAATGTTAAATATATACATATATATTTGTGTTAATATGTGTATATACACATATTAACACATAAATATATATGTATATAAGCAGGGCTCAAAATTTCCACTAGCCATTGGCGAGTGGAAAATTGGTGAGTGAAAGTTAGTGAGTGAATGTTGAGTCTGGTAGCATATTGTAAGTAGCAAAGTTAGCACATTGTATTTGCAGAATGTACATACCTATAGCAGCACTTACAAACACATTTTGGGCTATGTGCTAAAACTATTATATAGCCAGGAAAGTGCAAGGATATGTTATTCCTCTAGGGCTGTAGGGATCCTGTAGTAAATGGCATTTATTTAATAGAACTCAGCTGTGGTCAGAAAGGGATTAATGCTCATTCAGATAAAGCTTGGATTGAAAATAAATCACTCTTGAAAAGAGAGATCACATTACAAGGACTCTTAAAGAGTGTATCTGATAATGATGACCAGCTGATTTAAGTAAGAGTGCCATAAGGCCTCTTTGTGTGACCATCTGCCCTCCCTCCAAGCATGGTTAGTAACTTATATTCCTGGACAGGATAAGGGGGCTTGGATATGAGTGACCATATTGGGGGTAGGATGAAACCTTACATAAAAAGCTACCCATACTTCACATCTGTCTTTCTCTGGATGCTTGTAAGGTAACAAGACGTGTGTATATTACTACTAAAAATCTCCATTATATAACACTACTCTCACATAGAATGGATATATATTATTGTAATATTGATGTTACTTCAGTACTCTATGTGTGTGTATATATATATATATATATATATATATATATATATATATATATATATATATATGTGTGTGTATATATGTAATCTGTATATTATGTATTAATGTTTATGTAGCCTCATTATAATAAAAGTTTGCATTGCTGAAGCAAGATTTGTGGGTAATGTCCTCACAAGTTGATTAATTAAGATAGTGATTGTCTGTTAATATTTTATAGTTGGTATAATAATTCATAAGGGATTATTAAGAGGAATATTAGCATATCACTGCAAGTATAGAAAACAGAGACCAGCAATACTTCATATGGCGAACCACGCATAGTTTTCTTTCCAACATACACTTGTTTTAAAGGGGGGGGCAAATCCATGTTCTTTTCTATAATACAAGTGTGATTTATGGATGAAAATTGAACCTAGTTTTTCTGTTTCTATACTGTTTTTGCGTAGAGCGTTTCAACAATGGATCCCTGGCTAGGACTAGTGATCCATGAGGCAAATAGGTGACAGAATACCTATAGGGATCCAGTCAAACCAGACACAGAGAAAATCATTTAGAGGAGGACGTGAATCTGATTCGCTGGCAGTCTGAAGACACTTCAAAAGTGTGAGCATGGAATTAATTGTTAAATATACAGAATGTAGCACATTTGAGCCTGTTATTGATGGGAATACTAATATAGTTAAAGGGCTGAAAGATTTATGGTTGAAATGTGAAAATTAAAATAAGCTTATTGATAAAGAGGTTTTGTTTAATAAAAGAAAAGTCAAAGTTACAAAATTGCATGTTTTTAGCCATCAAAGACCAATTAAATAGAGCAATCATTGGACATTCCCCAATAGCCATATTAATAGAGAGCAATGGTAACACACTAGGTGAGGATTGTCCCACATGTGGTATAAATTCATAGTATATTAATACTATAGGATAATTGTGATGCAAGGGGGGAGCTTATGGCTTCATTGAGACAGGGGCTTGCAAACTTAACTCCTATTGCAGTGTTAAATCAGGACAATCCATGTGCCTCTGAAGAATATATGTCACATGTTGATGGGGGAGGGTGCCTGTTCCACACAGTGAGGACATTTTTGATCTCACAGAAAATACAGGTAGCACACATATTCCAATACTAGCTCCACAGATAACTAAACCAAAAACATTAGGTCCAGAACACCAAACAGATACTTTATCACTAACACCCAGTTTAAAATCTAGGGGAAGAAATTTACTCTTCTCTACCAACCCCACTGTAACACCACCCTGCAATAACTACCATTAAACCAAGATAGAGATAAAGTAGTGAGACAACTGGTAAAGATAAAACATCTATTTCCAGTATATGATGTAAAAGCAGATGTATTTACCAACATGTCCAATTTTGAGTCTGCAATAAAACAATACATGCTTCATCTAAAGAAGCATGTATAATGTTAAAAATGTGTCTTCCAGGCAGGCAGCATTGCAGCTATATTAGAACCATCAGTGGCAAGTCCAGTTAATTTGAATACCGATTGGTTTAAAGAGGATAAGATGGGGACAGATTAAAATCAGTTTGTAAATTAGTCACAGGGAGTAGAGATTTAGACAGCCACTCTCTGGCTGAAATGCAAGTAGCATTAAACTATGATTGCCTTGGTAACCCCTAATGAGGGGAAACAAAAATATTTAGAGGGTCCCTTCAAATGTGTTTGCCATTATTGCACTAAATATGTGCACAGACAAGTAGATTGCAGATTTTTAAGGAGAATTCAGAAGGAAACTGAGGGAGGGCAGGAAAGATTACATCCCTCCGCACCTTCAAAAGAAAGCTATGACCAGAATTGAGTAGGTAAAAATAACAAGATTAGGCCCCCAGAAAAAACAGGACAGGAATACACTCCAACGCTTAGGCCTGGTGCTAATCTGTATGGCCCAGCACATGAAGCTTTGAGAGTGATGACTGTAGGGGGAGGGGAAGTTGGATATCATAAACAGATTTATGAAAATATTTCTCCTCTTATATCCTGCTCTGACTGATTATCACATGCCCTGGATGACATGGTCCCTATATGTAACACCTTTAGGGATCATTCTGGGTACCCCTGAGCTTCAGTGACCCTGACAGACTTGCCATTAAGTCCCCCAAAGGGGACAAGACAGACATTTCTTGGGGGACTTGGGGATCCCAGTCCCACACATCTCTTATCCCAAATGTGACTATGACGCAATCAGTGGACTATAGGCAATCAGTGGACTAAGGAAATTCCCATTTGGCAGAACAATAACACAGAGGGTACAATACTTGATGCTGCTCTAACACAGCACCACTCCTGAAGTATGTGTATTCTGTTCTGGATGTAAGTAATGTTTTTTGGAGTGTCAGATAAGCCAGAGAGTGCCAATATAAGTTTGCCTTTAGCTTTGCTAATGTTCAATAATGTATAAATTCTTTTGCCTCAGGGCTTCTACAGCTCTCCCACATATTTTCACCAAGCATTAGCAGAGGTATTAAAAACATTTCAGTCCCAGAAAGTATCATTCAGTATGTAGATGATATTTTATTACAAACAGAGACAGAAGAGGAACATTTGGAGCGATTGAATGAACTTTTTGGCTTGATTGCTGAATCTGACCTCAAGTTAAACACTTCAAAAGTTTCTCTCTTTTTGACACTCCAAAAACAGTCCTACTGCTGGAGAAGGCAGACTTCTTACTCCAGTAGAGAAAGGATATGACTCATGTATCAAGGCTTTGTTAGGGGTGCATTGGTCAGTTCAGGCTACTGAGCAATATAGTGGGTTTTGGGAAGCTCATCCTCCAAACACCACACACGACTATAAAACTGTTGTTTGAAAAATCATTAAGTGGGGTTTCAACACAAAGATTGACTAGGTGGTTAATAGATCTGCAACATTGTGACATCACTGTACAGCATAATGCAAAATACACATAACCCCAACTTATGCACACTCAGGGGGAACCCCCATGTCTGCACAAAGACATTAACAAACAGGGAATTGCCTCATAAATTATTCAGGGACAAGACTTCTCCCCAAGATTTATAAAGGTATGCAGATGGTTCAAGATTTTGGCAGGGTGGTCAATTTAATACTGGTTATTTGGGTCTCATCTCAACAGTTAGCTCTTAAAGGGACAGTAAACACCAGAATTTTTGTTGTTTAAAAAGGTAGATAATCCTTTTATTACCCATTCCCCAGTTTTGCATAACCAACACAGTTATAATAATATACTTTCTTTCATGTAATTGGCAAGAGTCCATGAGCTAGTGACATATGGGATATACAATCCTACCAGGAGGGGCAAAGTTTCCCAAACCTCAAAATGCCTATAAATACACCCCTCACCACACCCACATTTCAGTTTTTACAAACTTTGCCTCCTATGGAGATGGTGAAGTAAGTTTGTGCTAAGATTTCTACATTGATATGCGCTTCTCAGCATTGTTGAAGCCCGATTCCTCTCAGAGTACAGTGAATGTTAGAGGGACGTGAAGGGAGTATCACTTATTTGAATACGATGATTTCCCTAACGGGGGTCTATTTCATAGGTTCTCTTTTATCGGTCGTAGAGATTAATCTCCTACCTCCCTTTTCAGATCGACGATATACTCTCAATTTACCATTACCTCTACTAATAACTGTTTTAGTACTGGTTTGGCTATCTGCTATATGTGGATGGGTGTCTTTTGGTAAGTATGTTTTTTTATTACTTAAGACACCTCAGCTATGGTTTGGCACTTTATGCATTTATATAAAGTTCTAAATATATGTATTGTACTTATATTTGCCATGAGTCCGGTTCATGTATTTCCTTCAGCAGACTGTCAGTTTCATATTTGGGGAATTTAAACATTTTAAGAAATGTATTTCTTACCTGGGGTTTTAGTCTTTTTTTTTTAATTGACTACTTCTTGCTATTGCGTCATTCTTGGCGTGAAAATCTTTTTTTTTTTTTTGGCGCGCAAAAAGACGTTTATGATGCAACTTCATCATTTCCGGCGTCATACGTGACGCCAAGACCTTTCACATGGCAGCGTCATTAGTGATGCGAGTGTGTCATTTCCGGTTATTTTTGACGCCAAAAAGTTTACATTATGTTGTGCGTCATACTTGGCGCCAAATTTTTTTCATTATTTCAATACCCCATTGATGTTTGCCTCTTGCTTTTTTCTCTATCAGAGGCCTATGCTTTTGCATTTTTTCCCATTCCTGAAACTGTCATATAAGGAAATAGATAATTTTGCTTTATATGTTGTTTTTTCTCTTACATTGAGCAAGATGTCCCAATCTGATCCTGCCTCGGAAGTTTCTGCTGGAACATTGCTGCCTGACATTGGTTCTACCAAAGCTAAGTGCATTTGTTGTAAAAGTGTAGAAATTATTCCACCAAATGTCATTTGTAATAGTTGTCATGATAAACTTTTACATGCAGATAGTGTTTCCATCAGTAATAGTACATTGCCAGTTGCAGTTCCTTCAACTTCTAATGTACATGATATACCTGTAAATTTTAAAGAATTTGTTTCTGATTCTATTTTGAAGGCTTTGTCTGCATTTCCACCTTCTAATAAACGTAAAAAGTCTTTTAAAACTTCTCATTTAGCTGATGAAATTTCAAATGACCAGCAACATAATAATTTATCCTCTTCTGATGAGGATCTATCTGATTCAGAAGATCCTTCCTCAGACATTGACACTGACAAATCTACTTATTTATTTAAAATAGAGTATATGCGTTCTTTATTAAAAGAAGTGTTAATTACTTTGGATATTGAGGTAACCAGTCCTATTGACGTTCAGTCTAATAAACGTTTAAATGCTGTTTTTCAACCTCCTGAGGTTTCCCCAGGGGTTTTTCCTATTCCTGAGGCTATTTCTGATATGATTTCTAGGGAATGGAATAAGCCAGGTACTTCTTTTATTCCTTCTTCAAGGTTTAAAAAAAATTGTATCCTTTACCAGCAAAATCTATAGAGTTTTGGGAAAAAATCCCCAAAGTTGATGGGGCTATTTCTACTCTTGCTAAAGGTACCACTATTCCTATGGAAGATAGTACTTCCTTTAAGGATCCTTTAGATAGGAAGCTTGAATCCTATCTAAGGAAGGCCTATTTATATTCAGGTCATCTTCTCAGACCTGCTATTTCTTTGACTGATGTTGCGGCTGCCTCAACTTTTTGGTTGTAGAATTTAGCGCAACGAGAATTGGATCCTGACATATCTAGCATTACTCGCTTACTGCAACATGCTGATAATTTTATTTGTCATGCCATTTTTTATATTATAAAAATTGATGTTAGATCCATGTCTTTAGCTGTATTAGCTAGAAGAGCTTTGTGGCTTAAATCTTGGAATGCTGATATGACATCTAAAACTAGATTACTATCTCTTTCTTTCCAAGGTAATAATTTATTTGGTTCTCAGTTGGATTCTATTATTTCAACTATCAATGGAGGAAAAGGAGTTTTTGTTTTTGTTTTTTTTTTTAAATATTTTTATTGAGGTTTAATTCAGGGCGTACAATTCTAGACATGCCAGTAAATTAAACAATGACATTTCTTCCAAACATAAGATGAATACAATCCAACAAGATAAACAAGTTATGTGCAACTGACAATATTAAAAGTATGTGGTAACATGCAATTTGCCCAAAATAATGTAAACCCTCCCTATGGCTCATAAGGTCGTTCTTGGACCCTGTAGTGCTATATTTAGTGTAAAGCTTCAGAGGGTTATCATGGACACCAGGAGACTACTCTTGAGTCTCCAAAAGAAACCTCTGTTTTCTTATTTTTCACAAATATGTATAACACAAATGATATTAACGAAAAGAAACAAACAGGTATGTAAGCTATATATCATGCTAGATACAAATAAACAAAAACATATAGAGAAAAATAAATAAATAAATATATAAACACCCATATGGGAAACAGTGGAGATCTGGCCCGGCTTAGCTTAAATACATATGATAGGATGGTAAACAAGATAACTTAGGGGTATTAATTGTAGCTGCTAGTGGGAGTGTGTACGCTAATATATATCTCTAGGGGAGTACGTTTATTATATAGTTTATTCATAGTAGCTTGAATAGAATAGATATGAGGTTACTGATGAGGTGGAGTCATAATGAGTTAATTAACAAACTGTGTAGTTTTATCACCTAAGACATGAATACCAATACAACAGGCATTTTGCTTGTGACAAGCATTACTTACAACCCCAAATGACTTATGATCAGCCGCCGAAGGTATCTCTGACTGAGGAGAGGATGCATCTGCGTATTAAATGTAATAACTCATGGCGCAGGTGCATATGAAAGGGTCCGATGTATTATATACTGATAATATTGTACGCAGGAGTCTCTGGCTGATAGTTTAGAGTTTGCCATTAGTTGCATTGTGATGCTTACAGGGTAAACCTATGGAGTTTGACTTTAGGTTTCTGCCTCTGTGCGTATAAGTAGAGCTCTACCTACATGAATATAACCTATGTCAAAGTAAAGCAAGTAACTGATAGTGTGCCTATGTCATGTCTCACCTATTAACCAACTATACGAACCCAATTACAGTGCAGCTCAGATTTTTTTTAAAGGCTGCGGAACATGAGTAAACACAAAAGGCTGTATAATATATAATAAGATAAAACATTGCCAGCCCAGTATGATCTTAACTGAAGTACAGCAAACTTATATAAGATATGCTTATAGGGGCTTATATGTGGAACATAAACAGTATGCGGTTACGTGACACTGTTGCACTAACAGCACATATCATATTCTACCCATTGAATGCTCGGAGTATAAATATGTACATGCAGTGTCGAAGTATATAAGTATATAAAATTAATACAAGACCCTGAGGAGAGCACAACCGAATAATACCACCAGGAAGCTACTCTGGACCTGTGGAAACCTGCAGCCATACCATCCATCAAGCATAAACAATAGAACCATTTGTCATGTCCCGCAATGTTATATTACATGTATACAGGAATGTATAGTCTGTACAAAAATGATATCCTGCTGCTGTTCACAGTATCAAATTATTTTCCTCCCTCTACAACAAGTCGTATGGGCACAACAATGTGCTTAGGCAGGGTTAGCATGGCTCAGTTCCTATGCGTTACATACTCATCTCCATAAGCCGCCAGGGTAATGTCCTCCATCTGCAGTCATCTGATGTCAGGGCCCTTCGACACTAACAGTAACAAGCCGCACCCCGGCTCCCTCATCTCTAGTTGTTGTAGGATAGTATGCAACTGAGGACGGACCAAACGCAACCTGCAAGCTTTCTGTGCATTTTTCTTGGTACCGGTAGAGCAGGGTACATAGTTCCTTTAGCAGATAGGCACAAAGTTCCATATCCGACATATTGTAGCACCACCTTTGTAGATTAACTTCTCAAAAGTAAGATAGCTGGGGGATATACAGTGCTTTGTAAGCTTGCACTGCGCTAAGCAGATATCCCAATTATGATGATATTGCCGGGGGGTTCAATATGAGGCTGTCACCTCTGGCTCACAGATGCTTCACTGTAAAGTTCCGGAAAACTGAAGCAGTACATATGTGCATAAATTAAACAGTAAATAACACTCTGAAAGTAACAAAACGGCCTGAGAATGCCCAAACAATGAAAGTCGCCATAAACACCTCTTTACCTCCCGGTACACTCCTCAAATCTGTTACCTCACATCTTATAAGTGATATTTGTACAATAATGACTCACAGCGTTTTAATTGTAGCAGCTAGGCTCAGGTCAGTAGTTAGTTTGTAAATAAGTCCAAGTTACAAGCCGGCAGAAGCAAGGTGGAGAATAGCACGGACTTCTGTGTGCTGCGACTGTTCTCTGCTTTGACATATCGGCCTAACCCACGCCCTGTCTCACATAACGTGTTAATTCCCAATACCTGTCTCCAGGGCAAGAGAAAAGTGCTGCCGTGTTTCCCCAACATTTGCCTTGTCCCCCAGCTGTAGAACGGTATAGGTTACATGGTGTCCATAACACTCTGACATGCGACCAGCTTTGATGCACGGACAGTGATGTCGGAGGCCCTTCATTACCCGTTGTTATGTTTTTAGGGTCAGGAATGAGCGCTGGGACAGGCCGTCTATTGCTCACATGCGTTAATGCAGCTCTCCACTTCAGGTCAGCTGGCTGCTTCATCCATTTGTCAGACGGTTCACTTGCAGCCACCATGTCTGCATTTTGGTGAGTTGTTAAAGTTTGAAGAAGTTTCCCTGTTTGGTTTAGTATAGGTACTTGGGTCAGGCATATAAGAGGCTTGGTGGGTAGCTTTAGTGAAGGTTGCGTCTCTCCCTTTGCTTTGACACATATATCTTTTAGGGAGGCAAATTCCTCTTTAAGTGCTGCACATAGTTTTTTAAAGTGGGTATCTAGCATAGCTTTCATTTCCCTTAGGATCAGCTCAGTATCTAGCGCCATTGTAAATGTATTATATACGATGCTTGATCAGATGTGATATGTCCCTCGTCGCAAAGGATGGCAAAAAGAAAGTTCTTTATCCTATTGCAGGATATCGTAACCCCAGAGTTCGGGGGGGGGGGGTAATAGTGTGGCAGCACCAGGCCTACGGTCCATAACCCATTCAGGATCTGCTTCTATATCTCAGATTGCTGCGCAGTTACACAGAAAGAAAATTGCTTCCAGACCTGATATCAAGCTTGTCCCGTAGCTGACTCAGAGAACATAGGCATAGACTCCATCAAACCATCAGCTCCTAGAAGAAATCTGTTCACCATGATATATATCTAATGCAGGGCAATAAATATTTAAATTTGGTTATGTGTAGATTGTAAACTTAGAGTCCAGTTCAGAGAGCTTCACAAAGATGCGACCAGCCGCAGTGAGTGTAGGCTCCACCCCCAAAAGAGTTTTTTTGCCTCAGGATAAAAAACCTAAGGGTAAATCTAAGGCTTCTAACCGTTTTCGTTCCTTTCGTCAGAATAAGGAAGAAAAACTAAATCCTCCTCCCAAGGAATCTGCTTCCAGTTGGAAGCCTTCCTCTAATTGGAATAAATCCAAGCCATTTAGGAAACCAAAGTCTGCCCCTAAGTCCGCATGAAGGTGCGGCCCTCATTCCAGCTCAGCTGGTAGGGGGCAGATTAAGGTTTTTCAAGGATTTTTGGATAAAATCTGTCCAAAATCATTGGATTCAGAGCATTGTCTCTCAAGGGTATCGAATAGGATTCAAAGTAAGACCTCCAGGGAGAAGATTTTTTTCTCTCACGCATCCCTGTAAATCCAGTAAAAGCTCAGGCTTTTCTGAAGTGTGTTTCAGACCTGGAGCTTTCAGGGGTAATCATTCCAGTTCCTCCTCAGGAACAAGGTTTGGGGTTTTATTCAAACCTATTCATTGTACCAAAGAAAGAAAATTTGTTCAGACCAGTTCTGGATCTGAAAATTTTGAATCGTTATGTAAGAGTACCAACTTTCAAGATGGTGACTATAAGGACTATTCTGCCTTTTGTTCAGCAAGGACATTATATGTCCACAATAGACTTGCAGGATGCATACCTTCATATTCTGATTCATCCAAAACACTATCAGTTTCTGAGATTCTCTTTTCTAGACAAGCATTAACAATTTGTTGCTCTTCCATTTGGCCTAGCAACAGCTCCAAGAATCTTTTCAAAGGTTCTGGGTGCCCTACTATCTGTAATCAGAGAACAGGGTATTTCGGTGTTTCCTTATTTGGATGATATCTTGGTACTAGCTCAGTCTTTACATACTGCAGAATCTCACACGAATCAACTAGTGTTGTTTCTTCGGAAACATGGTTGGAGGATCAATTTACCAAAAAGTTTCTTGATTCCTCAGACAAGGGTCACCTTTTTAGGTTTCCAGATAGATTCAGTGTCCATGACTCTGTCTCTAACAGACAAGAGACGTTTAAAATTGGTCGCAGCATGCCGGCACCTTCAGTCTCAGTCATTCCCTTCAGTGGCTATGTGCATGGAAGTTTTAGGTCTCATGACTGCAGCATCGGACGCGATCCCCTTTGCTCGTTTTCACATGAGACCTCTACAGCTTTGCATGCTGAATCAATGGTTCAGGGATTATACAAAGATATCACAATTAATATCCTTAAATCCCAATGTACGACACTCTCTGACATGGTGGATAGATCACCATCATTTGGTTCAAGGGGCCTCTTTTGTTTGGCCAACCTGGACTGTGATCTCAACAGATGTGAGTCTTTCAGGTTGGGGAGCTGTTTGGGGATCTCTGACAGCACAAGGGTTTTGGAAATCTCAAGAGGCGAGATTACCAATAAATATTTTAGAACTCCGTGCAATTCTCAGGGCTCTTCAGTTTTGGCCTCTGCTAAAGAGAGAACCGTTCATTTGTTTTCAGACAGACAATATCACAACTGTGGCTTATGTCAATCATCAGGGTGGGACTCACAGTTCCCAAGCTATGAAAGAAGTATCTCGGATACTTGCTTGGGCAGAATCCAGCTCCTGTCTAATCTCTGCGGTGCATATACCAGGTGTAGACAATTGGGAGGCGGATTATCTCAGCCGCCAGACTTTACATCCAGGGGAGTGGTCTCTCCATCCAGATGTGTTTTCTCAGATTGTTCAGATGTGGGGTCTTCCAGAGATAGATCTCATAGCCTCTCATCTAAACAAGAAACTTCCCAGATACCTGTCCAGGTCCAAGGATGTTCAGGCGGAAGCAGTGGATGCACTGACACTTCCTTGGTGTTATCATCCTGCTTCCCGCCTCTAGTTCTCCTTCCAAGAGTGATCTCCAAAATCATCATGGAACAGTCTTTTGTGTTGCTGGTGGCTCCAGCATGGCCACACAGGTTTTGGTATGTGGATCTGGTGCGGATGTCCAGTTGCCCGCCTTGGCCACTTCCGTTATGGCCGGACCTACTATCTCAAGGTCCGTTTTTCCATCAGGATCTAAAATCATTAAATTTGAAGGTGTGGAAATTGAACGCTTAGTTCTATGTCATAGAGGTTTCTCTGACTCAGTAATTAATACTATGTTACAAGCTCGTAAATCTGTCTCTAGAAAGATTTATTATAGAGTTTGGAAGACTTACATTTCATGGTGTTCTTCTCATAAATTCTCCTGGCATTCTTTTAGAATTCCTAGAATTTTACAGTTCCTTCAGGATGGTTTGGATAAGGGTTTGTCTGCAAGTTCCTTGAAGGGACAAATCTCTGCTCTTTCTGTTTTATTTCACAGAAAGATTGCTATACTTCCTGATATTCACTGTTTTGTACAGGCTTTAGTTCGTATTAAGCCTGTCATTAAATCAATTTCTCCTCCTTGGAGTCTTAATTTGGTTCTGAAGGCGTTACAGGCTCCTCCATTTGAGCCTATGCATTCTTTGGATATTAAACTACTTTCTTGGAAATTGTTGTTTCTCAGAAGAGTTTCTGAGCTATCTGCTCTTTCTTGTGAGTCTCCTTTTCTGATTTTTTCATCAGGATAAGGCAGTTTTATGGACTTCTCTTAAATTTTTACCTAAGGTTGTGAATTCTAACAACATTAGTAGAGAAATTGTTGTCCCTTCCTTATGTCCTAATCCTAAGAATTCTTTGGAGAGATCCTTTCATTCTTTGGATGTGGTAAGAGCTTTGAAATATTATGTGGAAGCTACTAAAGATTTCATGAAGACTTCTAGTCTATTTGTTTTATTTTCTGGTCCTAGGAAAGGTCAGAAGGCTTCTGCTAGTTACTTGGCTTCTTGGTTGAAACTTTTGATTCATCAAGCTTAGTTGGAGTCGGATCAGGCCCCACCTCAGAGAATTACAGCTCATTCTACTAGATCAGTTTCCACTTCGTGGGCTTTTAAGAATGAAGCTTCAGTTGATCGGATTTGCAAAGCGGCGACTTGGTCCTCTTTGCATACAATTACTAAATTCTACCGTTTTGATGTATTTGCTTCTTCGGAAGCAGTTTTTGGTAGAAAAGTTCTTCAGGCAGCTGTTTCAGTTTGAAAGAAAAAAACTTAAATCAAAAGCAGAAGAATCAAAGATGAAATAAACTTATTTTTGTTTTGGGTTGTGGATTAATTTTTTTCAGCGGAATATGGCTGTTTTTATTTTTATTCCCTCCCTCTCTAGTGACTCTTGAGTGGAAGACTCCACATCTTGGGTATTGATATCCCATATGTCACTAGCTCATGGACTCTTGCCAATTACATGAAAGAAAACATAATTTATGTAAGAACTTACCTGATAAATTCATTTATTTCATATTGGCAAGAGTCCATGAGGCCCACCCTTTTTGTGGTGGTTATGATTTTTTGTATAAAGCACAATTATTTCCAAATTTCCTTTGTTGATGCTTTCTACTCCTTTCTTTATTACCCCACTGCTTGGCTATTCGTTAAACTGAATTGTGGGTGTGGTGAGGGGTGTATTTATAGGCATTTTGAGGTTTGGGAAACTTTGCCCCTCCTGGTAGGATTGTATATCCCATATGTCACTAGCTCATGGACTCTTGCCAATATGAAAGAAATGAATTTATCAGGTAAGTTCTTACATGAATTATGTTTTTTACCTCTGTGATTACCTTGTATCTATGCCTCTGCAAACTGCCCCCTTATTTCAGTTCTGTTGGCAGACATGCATTTTTAGCCAATCAGTGCTGACTCCTAGGAGCTTCTCGTGCCTGAACTCAATGTTATCTATGTGAAACACATGAACTAACGCCCTCTAGTGGTGAAAAACTGTCAAAATGCTTTCAGATTAGGGGCGGCCATCAAGGTCTAAGAAATTATTATATGAACCTCCTAGGTTTAGCTTTCAACTAAGAATACCAAGAGAAGAAAGCAAAATTGATAATATAAGTAAATTGGAAAGTTGTTTAAAATTACATGCCCTATTAAAATCATTAAAGTTTTTTTTTTTTTAACTTGACTGTCCCTTTAAATGTATGCAACCACGCTCATTCTTAGCACAGAGAGCAGAATTAGAAGCCATTTCTTGTGACACACAAGACATTTGTATATACAGTGATAGTGGTCTATGTTACCAGATCACTGACAGAGTACTTACCAATTTGGAACCTAAGGGGAATAGTAGATTTAGCAGGCAAACTATTGCTACATGTTCAGGGCCGCCATCAGGGGGTGAATAGGGTGACTCCTGTCAGGGGCCCAGGGGGCCCCATTAGGTAAGCACAACTATTATTAAGATTTTTTTACACATTTTTTTTACATTTTGGCAGCCACCAGTGGGCGTTACAATAGTGCTATTGAGCGTGGGAAATATCATTACAAGGAGTAAAGCATTAGCATTTGAGAGTGTGTACTAAACCACTATGCACAGTGTGAGACAGACTTGGCACTTCAGTTTGTACAGTATGCGTGCCTGAGTCAGACGGCAGATCACATTTTTATTTGCAGAGTAGGTAGGACTTACTTAGTAAATGTTTTTTATTTATTTGTGCAATTTTGGATTGCAACTTCAGTGTGGCATTTGTACGCTTTTTTTTTAGCAATATGCAGCAGTGTATTTATGATTATTTGACAATGCTGTAGAAATTCTATATTTAAAACCATGCATAAATGTTTCCTCCTCAATACACAAATGGTATGTGCCCTTTTGGCATATATGATTTTTATATATATATATATATATATATATATATATATATATATATATATATATATATATATATATATATATATATATATATATATATATATAATTTTAATTACATTCTAGTTTACTGCCCCTTTATGCAAGGACTTTCCAGATGCAGGTTAACTTAAAGGTCCATAAAAAACACTCTTAATTTTAACATCAAGATTAAATATGTTTTTACAGTAATCAATTTTGTTTAAATCTTCAAAATGATTACTTATAATGTTTAAAAATGTACTTGAAGTTAGCTGAAATAGTCCCTCGACGATGTGTCAATAAACGCCCCAGAAGTGGGCGTTTTTTTCATTACGTTCTTCTTTCCAATTTACATAGGATTTTATGTGAGCGTACACACTATTGTATGATGACAGAAGAAGATAGATCCTTCAATAGCCGACTGACATGAAAGCTGAGGAAATGGTTTTGCAACATATAAACCATCCCTGCTATCGTGTCAGTTTAGCTCTTTCGTGAGTGAGCATGGAGGGGCTGCATTGGATCTTGATGTATGTCTTTGTGTGTATGTATGTCTTTGTGTGTTTTTCTGTGGGTGTCTCTGTGTGTGTGTGTTTTCTGTGGGTGTCTCTGTGGGTGTTTCCTTGGGTGTATGTGCAAGCTTGTGTTTGTCCATTGTCTGTTCCTTTTTAGGACATTTGACCTTAATACTGATTTTTCACATCTTTCTACAGACTTTGAGACTGAGACCTTTCCGGAAGTCACCAATCCACCACTTAACCTTTAAATTATTGTTTAGGCAGTTCAAGGCCCTTTCTTTCAGCCACTGCATGCTGTTGTTATCATATACAGTATCTCACAAAAGTGAGTACACCCCTCACATTTTTGTAAATATTTTATTATATCTTTTCATGTGACAACACTGAAGAAATGACACTTTGCTACAACGTAAAGTAGTGAGTGTACAGCCTGTATAACAGTGTAAATTTGCTGCCCCCTCAAAATAACTCAACACACAGCCATTAATGTCTAAATCGTTGGCAACAAAACGGAGTACAAACCCTTATGTGGAAATGTCCGAATTGGGCCCAAAGTGTCAATATTTTGTGTGGCCATCATTATTTTCCAGCACTGCCTTAACCCTCTTGGGCATGAAGTTCACCAGAGCTTCACAGGTTGCCACTGGAGTCCTCTACCACTCATCCATGATGTTATCACAGAGCTGGTGGATGTTAGAGACCTTGCGCTCCCCCACCTTCCATTTGAGGATGCCCCATAGATGCTCAATAGGATTTAGGTTTGGAGACATGCTTGGCCAGTCCATCACCTTTACCCTCAGCTTCTTTAGCAAGGCAGTGGTCATCTTGGAGGTGTGTTTGGGGTCGTTGTCATGTTGGAATACTGCCCTGCGGCTCAGTCTCTGAAGGGAGGGGATCATGCTCTGCTTCAGTATGTCACAGTACATGTTGGCATTCATGGTTCCCTCAATGAACTGTGCCCGCAGCACTCATGCAAGCCCAGACCATGACACTCCCACCACCATGCTTGACTGTAGGCAAGACACACTTGTCTTTGTACTCCTCACCTGGTTGCCGACACACACGCTTGACACCATCTGAACCAAATAAGTTTATCTTGGATTACTGGAACCTTGTCCTGTGGTCTGATGAGACCATGTCCTTAGTCTGCTTGTATTCTGCAAACTGTTACTCTATTTGTCAATGACACCTCTGAATATGATGCTGAGCACGTGCACTCAACTTCTTTGGTCGACCATGGCGAGGCCTGTTCTAAGTGGAACCTGTTTTGTGAAACCGATGTATGGTCTTGCCCACTGTGCTGCAGCTCAGTTTCAGCGTCTTGCCAGTCTTCTTATAGCCATCTTTATGTAGAGCAACAATTCTTTTTTACAGGTCCTCAAGAGTTCTTTGCCATGAGGTGTCATGTTGAACTTCCAGTGACCAGTATGAGAGAGTGTGAGAGCGATAACACCTCATTTAACACACCTGAGACCTTGTAACACTAACGAGTCACATGACACTGGGGAGGGAAAATGGCTAATTGGGCCTGATGTGGACATTTCCACTTATTGGTCTACTCACATTTGTGGCCAACGGTTTAGACATTAATGGCTGTGTGAGTTATTTTGAGGGGACAGCAAATTTACACTGTTATACAGGCTTTACACTCACTACTTTACATTGTAGAAAAGTGTCATTTCTTCAGTGTTGTCACATGAAAAGATATAATAAAATATTTGCAAAAATGTGAGGGGTGTACTCACTTTTGTTAAATACTGTAGTTGGCATCTTCCTTGACAAAAAGATAATCAGAACTCCATATTTTATCTTGTACTTCTTTACTTGTTAGGTCAATGTAAACAAGTGCTGAGTGGCTGTGTGGGTGTCTGTGCCTGAGTGTATTTGTGTGTTTCTTTGCGTGTCTGCTAGAGTGTCTATATGTGAATCCTTAAGTGTGAGTGTGTGTGTCAGTGTATGAGTGTGTCTGTGTGTTACTACCTTTACAACATTTCCAAGTTTGACTACACTTAAGAATAAAGTACATAAATGTTTTAGTCACATGGTCAAAAATTGCACATGTCAAAGGGGGGGGGGGGGGGCTGATTAATGGTTAAGTAAGGGGCCCCAGAATATCTAGTGGCGGCCCTGCACATGTTCAAGCCCTCAAGAAATTGGTAGATTGGGGAACACAACACCCATTGTAGGCAGCTATTTAAAGTTAAGGCACACACACATTTCACAGATGAACATTCACAAGGAAATGCACATGTGGACATGTTAGCCAAACAGGCAGCTTTAGAAGAGGAACCATGGCAATCAGATGAGTATGACGGTGAGACACAGGAAGTATGGAGAGAACATGTTGCATCTAAAGATACAGTGGAACACATAGCAAAGGTTACAGTGATAGATCCAGAAGTACCTGATTTGCAAACAGAACAAGCTAAAAATCCTAAATTTTCCCCTCTGCTACAGAAACAGCAAATGCTCCCAAATGATTATTCAATTTGTAATGGATTAATGTTATTCCAATCCCACTGATCCACAGGCTAAATTTTTTTTTGTGGTCCCAAGTCAATTGCAGGGATCCATAACACAGCAAACACATTAATGCACTTTGGCCAATATGCCCAAGAAGAGAGAGTACCATATAAGGCAAAAATGTAATTGGCCCGATTTAGCAGAAACCTGTTTGAAATGTGTACAAGACTGTTTAATTTGTGCTCAAATAAATCCACATCCTAAAGGTCAGAGACCCATACTCCAGAGAATACCAGTAGCAGATGGCCCTTGGAAAGCTATCCAAATTGATTTTATAGGCCCACTTCCACTATCAAAGGAGGGTCTCAGGTATGCCCTAGTAATTGTGGATATTTTTTCAAAATGTGTTGAGGCTATTCCACTTCATTGTGATGCTACTCAGGCTACTGCTAGAGCACTAGGGGAACATGTTTTATCAAGTTTTCTCAAGATGGGGTTTTCCAACACTCATTGAATCAGACAGGGATACACATTTTACAGGTCAGGTAATGCCTGATTTCATGTACCATATCATCCACAATCCTCTTGTTTTAAATGTGCGATTCATGGGCTCAAATATACCAAATTGTCCAAAATGCTTTGCCAGTATGGTAAATCATGGGTCACACATCTTCCAGCAGATCTAATGGCTATTAGAGCCACACCCTCAAATGCTACTAAGTGTTCTCCCTATGAGCTCATGACCGGGAGAAAGATAGCATTAGGCCACCCAGGTGAACCACAATTGTCTACTCCCTTAAAAGAATCTGTGTCTAGAGATCAATATCTCTCCCAAATTCAGGAGTTAAGCTCATTGCTACTTTTTGCTGCCTCTAATATGGCCCCAACAAATTGTACATTTTCATCTACACCTCAAACTGTGTTTGAGAAGGAGGGATTGATCATAATTAAAAGTTTTTGCAAACATTCTCCCTGGGATGCAAATTGGGAAGGGCCTTACAGAATTTTAGACAAATTGGGTAATACTGTTATTAAAATAGAAAGATCAACCCCTGGGGAAACCAGAAGGCAGCCTGGTTACAAATGGGTCCATGTTGACCAATGAAAATTGTTTAAAGGGACAGTTGTCCCAGCTGTAGATATTTCTGCTAAGAACTGATATTCTCTTAATCTTTTTGACAGATTTCATTATAATGAAGCACAGTACCAAGGGAAAAATCCAGAAGAGAAGTCTCAAACAAAGCAGCAGTCAGGTACCAGGAAATCCAACAGATTGGCAGACAAGGAATCTGGAACAGAGGCCCTGACATTGAGTTATATATTCTGTCTTCTCACCGCTGTGCGACTTACCCAATTTGCTGCGCTAGGTTCTCAGCCGTGTCTGACTGCAAGAGAACAAGGCTCCCATTGGAGCCTATGGAAACAAAGCTTCCATGCAATTTGAGTATAGCCTTTGCTAGGGACGTGGCACCTGCTGTTATGCTTGTTGCCTAGGGGGGAGTCGGCTCCTCTCTGCGTGCGGTGGTGATGTCATCGCCGCATGCTTTCCCTTTTCTGAAGCAGGTCAGATCTCCTGTGGCGTGAACCCTGCACCTATGTAAGTAACTCACTCGCTACCTATCACTGCCCAAGTTTAGGTGTTACTTGTTCTCCTGGATGTTTTTTATTCTTATGCTGTTATATTGTTGCTGACCACTCTGCCTGTTTACCCCTTTACTGCTGGATTGATATACTGCTGCTGAACCTTGCTTGTCTGACCACTCTTCCTGTTTACCCCTTAAACTGCTGGATTGATATACTGTTGCCAAACCCTGCCTGCCTGACCATACTAGTGGTTTACCTCTGAACTGCCTTTCTCTGGTTTCCTGCCTGTTGCCGACGAGAATAGGTCCTGCCTGTGGTGAGTGCCGCTTACCTCATCTTACAAACCTTCTCTGGGATATTCTCTAGCTTTCCGGTTCGATGCCGGGATAACAAGACTACTGGCTGAGTTCGGTCTGATAGCGGAGTATCTCACGAACATTACTTATACACCCTATACTCAAAAAGTGTTAAATCGAATGGCACACACAAAATGCGGACAGACTTTAATGAACAGCTCAAACCATACACACACATAACACAAACAGCATTTAACAACAGAGAGAGACAGATAGAGGCACCAATGATCGAAAGTGCAATGAGGTGGCGAAATATTCTAAGGGATCTGCCGCTATGTCGAGCGAGCCTGTCAGAATATTCCAAGCTTCCGACAAAGCCGCATGGACAAGATCATTTTTTTAATTTTAAAATGATTTTAAAACCCTTTCATACACTACGTTTTGCAGACAGTCTATTGTAATCTGATAGTAAATAATAAGCACATCAATAATTGATGGTTTTAAATGCTATCTAAATAAGCTTTTAATAAAAATGAGTAAAACGAATCAGACTGTTTTCATATACTATTAACAAAAAATATGCTCCTCTGAAATGTTGAAGCTTGCTTTGTTACACTCAAGGTTAAATACAAAATTGTTAATCAAACATTTAATTCTGGGGGGTTTTGTGTAGAAAGAAAATTTTACTAAAACATATTATTAATGTCATCTTGAAACATTAGTTTTGTGCTTCATTACCATTTTATTGCCAATATAAGATAATGAAACAGGAAGTCAACTTTGGAGCCAAAATTTGTTATAAAAATCTGTCTGTTTGTAATCTTACTTAGACATGACTAAGGGGGCGATTTATGGCGGAATTCAGCATTGCACACGAGTGCTATTTTGCACTCGCGTGCAATTCCGCCCCCTGCCCGCACCCAACCAATCACGCACGGGCAGGAGCTGTCAATCTCCCCGTCGGAATAGACAGCAGAGATTGAATTTCGGTCAGATGACCGCTGCTTGTTAAATACGGCTGCAGGTTCTCATGTGAGAACCTGCAGCCATAGTGGGTCGAAAGGTTAGCAAAGCCTTTGATAAATCAACCCCTAAGAGCCCAATATGAATCGAAACGTTGTCCTTTTTGCCATGATGTTTAAGCGATAAAGAAGTTTTATTATTTTTTTTGACAAGAGGCTGGATTCCATTGATTTTCATTAAGATAATGAAATGGGTATTGAATTTCTTTCCCCTGCTTGGTATGATATTTTATCATATGCATTATAAATAAAACTTATTTTCTCACACCTCTTTTCTTAAAATATTGCACTGATTATTCCTTTGATAAGAAGTGAAACCCTTTCTACTTGCATTAGAGATTGGTGTATGATATTTACATTAAATCCTAACCCCTCCCTGACACTGGAATGGGGAAAGGGTATAACCCATTGCAATCACAGATTTAGTTTTGTGCTTCTGTGTATGCTGAACACTGTATACTTTCTCTTTTAACAATTGTTCATTTACGCAATTTAGGAATCCTATTTTCATTAAATGAATTTTCATTGTTAAGAATTTTTTTTTTTTTTTAAAGAATTTTTATTGAGGGTCAAACAATTACAAATAATTCAGTTTGCCCAATTAAGCTTATGAAGAATAAAAATAGAAAATTATACACAGTTCTGTATCACTTAACACAACAGTTGTATTAGATTACCAAAGTAAGAGATAGATCAGATAAATAATATTTGTGGAGCAAACCTAAGACCTCCCTCATTTTCCCCCCCAGAAGCAGCTGAGGTCACTTTTGGGCCCCAATTAAATCAATGTACTGAGTGGAGGGTTTTGGGGTGAAACAGGCCGCTCTTGGACCTGTACTGATCATTTTACCTCCTATGTCTGTCAGGACCCTGTAGAGGTCCGTAAAACATAAAGGTAAAAAAAAAATTAAAGGAGGGCAGAAAAACTAATATGATAAAGGCTCATATAATTGCTTAAGATTTAAAGAGTAATAGCAAAGGCTACAAAGTATTTATAAGACCACTCTTAAAACTAGGGTATAGCTTGTTTAAAAGAGATTAGGGGCATATATACAAGCAAATATCAACTATCGATACGATTCATTGCCTGTTAATCCCACACCGTAAATAGACATAGGTCCCCTCTAATTAAATAATAAAGCTGCGGAGATCATCTTAGGACTCACATAGTTTACAAAAATAGCAACAGGGACATTCTTGAGGCCATGAGAATGTTAACTATAAGATAATAACTGAACTTGAGCCCAAACGGACTAGAATAATTAATTAGATAAACTCCCTCTTCTGCTCAAATTTTAGAAGTGCATGAAGTACTCTGCCATCCCGGCCGCGGAAACACCAGAGACATCTCTAAATGAATTATCAGCTGAGTGAGAATATTAAATCCCATAAACCCAAACTTGGGTCAATGCAAAGTCATGTATACAGACTGAAACAGGTCATAGTAAGTTTTGCTGTATATTCAAGGGCAGTCAAACAAGATCACATAGAAATGATACTCAACCTATGTAGTAGCACTAACACATTGTAGTTTGCCAGCATCACAGAAGTGTGTTCATAATGAGAAAAAAATAAAACATAATTACAAGTTATAACTCTACAGCAAGAATGAAAGTTATGAGATCACTGAACACACCATATGAGTCTGGGATGGTTTAAGTATCATACTAACATAGCTCAGTTAAAATATAAAAATTTGTTGTCACAGAAAATGTGTAGAAGTATTAACTCTATAGACCCCTGTGTAGCATTTAGCCCTGTATTTGTAGGCTACCCTTCTTCAATAAAGTATAATCCACTAGCAACCTAACTCTATTGCACTACATAGTTGGGAAGAATTTGAAAAACTATGCTAACAATTGTCACATAGAGATATGTTGCAGAAAGCCCCTATGCGTGGTTGAAAGGTTGGGGAGGTTATAATGCTATACTCTTTACCTTAACAGAGACAATGATATACACGACTATAGAACTGTAAAACTATTGCTGCAATTATATAAAAAGCAATTTGCATTTATCCCAACATAATAATTAACAATTTCAAAGGAAGTTATTGACTTCCGGCTATGGGATTCCAGCCCTACGTAGACCAGCATAACTTTAGAGGTATGGGGAATAGAGTTGCATAGTGCCAAACAAAAAATAATAATACAAAATAAATGAAAAACAATAGGAATTATATATAAATGAATGCAACCAAAACATATGTGCTTCTCCATAGTTCCTCAACCGGGTACAGTGTCATTGATCTAAAGAGAGCGTAAAACTAGGAGAAAGCAGCATCTTCCCATGAGTATTTACAGGCCGTTGTATATCCTCATCCCACTCCAGATCTTTGGGCCCTCAGGCTCTGCAAGCCACTATAGGTGGGGAGCAGACGGGACAAACTAGAGGTGTGAGTATAAGAGAAGGGCAATAGCTGTCTCCCAACATAGTCGCCGCTTACTACATCGCACTCTATACCGGCAGCAGTCTGTAAAGACTCAGTGCATGTAGGTTACGTGCGATCCTCTCTGCCTCTGCATCCACCAACAGCATTCCAATCGCAGTCTGGACCCAGCAAAACAAGCCGCTCACTTTGTGAATGACTCTCCTGATCAGCCATGTCCGCTCTCTCTTAGAGCGGTTCCGAGCAGTGTAGGATCTCCCATGGGCAACATAGTGTGGATAGCAAGAATGTCTCCTCACGTTGTAGGTCTGATCCCAGAAATGTTGATCATTCTTGGGTCTGTCTTGAAGGGCTGCGTTTAGTGTAGGTATAGGTGCCTCACATAGAACTAGAATCTGGTCTGCTAGGTTAGAGCAACTGTTGTCTTCTATGAAGAACCCAGGCTTGTCATGACAGTGCCGCGATCGACACAGGGCAGTACTAGTAGCAGCCGCTACAGCCATAGATCGATTGCGCAGCAGGATGTCATCCATTCTGCTGCAGATCATGCGCTCAAATTCTGCAAAGAGGGTTTGAATCTCTGTGTATGAAATCACCATTCTGCTTGTAACAATAGCTTAAATAAAAGAGTAGGAGAGGAGAATTTGCTTTGTTCTCCTAATACCCGGTTTCCCGGGGGGGGGGGGGGGTGCTGAGATTGTCCTCCATGAGGGCCACATAAAACCTCAGCGTTCAAGTCTGCAAAGCTCCACTTCATCCAATATTAGTATAGTCCAATCCAGCAGAGTTTGCTATCTTTCATGAGATAAAATTCTGTGCTGGATGGCTCCTGCAAAGTTAGAGCTCACAGATTAGAAGCCATCTTCCTATTAAGAAATTTTAATATTGATATAGCTTGACTGACATAGTTAAGCATAGTTAAGCATATTTATATGACAACTATTTACTGTTTAGCATAGATGAAGATCATCACATTCTATAATTTGATGTTTTTGACTGGACTTCTATATTGTTGTTTCTTTTCCTCAAGGTGATACAAGCAATGGATGCAAAGTCTGGATGATCAAACTTCTGCCCAGGTCACTCATAATCAGATCCAGCTGTACAAAAGTAACAGTTCCAGTGTTTGCACAATTCCGTTGAGGCTTTACAGTATTTTTTTCCCACAGAAGATCAAAATATATTATCTGTCTACACAATCTGTACAATCTGGTACAAAGACCAACATAATGGCCTTCTAGATAAACCTGCACTTTACTCTGATCATGTGTATGAGATGGAATATCCATAGAGGTTTGAGGATGTCCTGAGGGCAACCAGCTACAGGAGGACTCAGTAATTTGTGAATTTTTAATGTTACTTAAATCAGGGCTCCTAAGCTAGTAGCCAGGCTTAAATGTCACTCACTACTTCTAATTTCAACCATCACCTGCAAATACCACACCCACTACCCCTCCCCGTCTTTGCACATCTTTAACCAATGAGAAAAAATTACTGTGCAGTCATTTTTATATTTTTTATTTTAAACCATAACAAATAAACACCTAGATTACGAGTTTTGCACCATACCGGGTGCGTAAATAACGCAATAAAATGAGCGGTATCGCACTTTCCATAGCGCTGCCATTAGGAGTTACTGAAAAACCTCCTTGTGCTGTGCGTTATGCCCCATACCACACAAAAAGAAAGGGCTGAGTTTACGTGCCCATGCATGCTTTTCCCCATAGACATCAATGGGGAGAGAGTGTTAGAAAAAAAATAACACCTGCAATCGCGGAATGGCAAATCGCCGTAACGCAACTCCATTGATGTCTATGGGGAAAATAAAAATGAAGTTTAAACCTAACACCCTAACATAAACCACTAGTCTAAACACCCCTAATCCACCGCTCCCCAACATCGCCAACACTAAATAAAGTTATTAACCCCTAATCCGCCACTCCCCGACACTGCCCCCCCCACATCGCAACTAATCATCTAATAAATAAACCTATTAACCCCTAAACCGATGACCCCCCACATTGCAAATAATAAATAAATACTATATTGTAAGGGAAGGGTCTCTTCTTAACATAAAATATTAGTGCACAGTTTCCAAGGTGAAAATTGCCTTTAAAACAATTTCTGAGGTGCTTTTATAATACTGATGAGTTGCCAGACTAGAGAGCCCTCAATCGGTTTCCCTCTCGCCCCTCTGACTTCCTCTGTCAACGTCAATCCCCCTCTCTCTGTCTCTAGACAGAGATTTGTTTACACAGATTGTTTCATGCATTTCATGCCAAAACCCTCATAAACCCAAAAATCTCATGTACACTCAGGTTTTTATAACATTGATTTGAAAGATCTGATCATTGATTGGAGTTGCTTTGAAATCAATAGAAAAAAGCAAACATTTTGTGCATGTGTGAACTCAAACTGGTTGGAATGGGGGCTATAATGTCTAACATTTATGCTTCTGGCTCAAGAAATCCTATTACATGTGCTATCAATATTTTATCATTTCAAAATGGAATATTTTAAACATCCATAGTCTTGTGCTTTCTTCTGATGAAAATGATTGGTATGCTATTAAGATTATCATCAGTGTCACCAGCATTATTAGAACGCCAAACATTTTTGAAATGTATTTTCTACAATTTTATTCAGAATTTACAACAACCAGACAATATGGTCTTGGGTGCAACTTTTATTTATTTATTAAATGTTTTACCAGGACAAAATACATTGAGATTTCTCTCATTTTCAAGTATGTCAGCAATACATATTGTACAAATAGGTACATTTTTACATAGCTATACACAAACACAAGGTATGACTTTTTATAATTTACAGTCTTTAAAGGATTGTTTTGTTTGTAAAGATAGAGAGATTTTTCTTTTCAAGGATCTAAGGGTGTTGGATGATTTGGTGGTTTCTTAGAGGTGATTCCACAGTTGAGGAGCTCTGAATGAAAACATCAACCGAGCAACTTCCTTGTTGCAATGGGGAATGAAGAGTAGAGTGGAAGAAGAAGACCTTAGGTTATAGCGGGAGTAGGGAGCAGGGATGAGTATACTACTCAGATAGTGGGAGTTTATCAGAAAAGTGGTTATATACAAGGCAAGAGAGGTGAATAAAGTGTCTAGAGTCATGTGAGAGTCAGTTTAGTTATTTTAATATATCACAAAGATATGTTTTTTAATCACATTGCAGGACAAATCAGTATAACGAGTTATAGAGAGTTGCAAGTTTACTGAGATAGATCTGAGGCGCAGACACATGCACAACATCCCCGTAAACGATTGCTGGGATCAACATTTGTTGTACAATACGTTTCCTTACCTCAAGATTCAGCGCTAGGTTACTAGCGGCATGCTAACTGTTGCGCGTAAATGAAAAGGGTTTTATAACCGCTCTTTGCATGAGTCGGAAGTAGCACGCAAATTACAAGTTGAAAGTAAACGCGTTCGCTTGAGCGCAATTGAATTTAATGTGTGGGTATATCGTGACTTCGGAGCTCTGGTTAACTGTTGCACTCCGCAAAAAAGTTGCACAAAGCACATAAAAATACATTTAAAATGACACTTACACTCATAATAACACCGTCTAATAAAAATGAATCTTGTCACATTGGCAGAGGGTGCACGCCACCTCTATCTTCACTTGTTTGGGACTTGTACCGTCTCTGTGCATCACGCTCTGCAAACGGACACTTATCGAGAGAATCCTGTGGAGTTTGAACCTCACAAGTATGTGTCTAAGGAAATTAAATAGCGCTAGTGGCCTAAATGAGAAAACCAATAACGATAATAATGGTGATAAAGATGTGCACAATAAATAAAATTGTGATTATCAGATAACAATAAAAAAATAATAAAAAACAAAAATGAAAAGGTCACACACTGATAGTAATTTCAATTGCCAAAAAAGTGACCAAAAAAGTGAGATATCTTGCAGAGGGATGCAGCACTCTTAAAATTGCAAAGCTTCTGAAGCGTGATCATCAAACAATCAAGCGTTTCATTCAAAATAGTCAACAGGGTCGCAAGAAGCGTGTGGAAAAACCAAGGCGCAAAATAACTGCCCATGAACTGAGAAAAGTCAAGCGTGCAGCTGCCAAGATGCCACTTGCCACCAGTTAGGCCATATTTCAGAGCTGCAACATCACTGGAGTGCCCAAAAGCACAAGGTGTGCAATACTCAGAGACATGGCCAAGGTAAGAAAGGCTGAAAGACGACCACCACTGAACAAGACACACAAGCTGAAACGTCAAGACTGGGCCAAGAAATATCTCAAGACTGATTTTTCTAAGGTTTTATGGACTGATGAAATGAGAGTGAGTCTTGATGGGCCAGATGGATGGGCCCGTGGCTGGATTGGTAAAGGGCAGAGAGCTCCAGTCCGACTCAGACGCCAGCAAGGTGGAGGTGGAGTACTGGTTTGGGCTGGTATCATCAAAGATGAGCTTGTGGGGCCTTTTCGGGTTGAGGATGGAGTCAAGCTCAACTCCCAGTCCTACTGACAGTTTCTGGAAGACACCTTCTTCAAGCAGTGGTACAGGAAGAAGTCTGCATCCTTCAAGAAAAACATGATTTTCATGCAGGACAATGCTCCATCACACGCGTCCAAGTACTCCACAGCGTGGCTGGCAAGAAAGGGTATAAAAGAAGAAAATCTAATGACATGGCCTCCTTGTTCACCTGATCTGAACCCCATTGAGAACCTGTGGTCCATCATCAAATGTGAGATTTACAAGGAGGGAAAACAGTACACCTCTCTGAACAGTGTCTGGGAGGCTGTGGTTGCTGCTGCACGCAATGTTGATGGTGAACAGATAAAAACACTGACAGAATCCATGGATGGCAGGCTTTTGAGTGTCCTTGCAAAGAAAGGTGGCTATATTGGTCCCTGATTTGTTTTTGTTTTGTTTTTGAATGTCAGAAATGTATATTTGTGAATGTTGAGATGTTATATTGGTTTCACTGGTAAAAATAAATAATTGAAATGGGTATATATTTGTTTTTTGTTAAGTTGCCTAATAATTATGCACAGTAATAGTCACCTGCACACACAGATACCCCCCTAAAATAGCTATAACTAAAAACAAACTAAAAACTACTTCCAAAACTATTCAGCTTTGATATTAATGAGTTTTTTGGGTTCATTGAGAACATGGTTGTTGTTCAATAATAAAATTAATCCTCAAAAATACAACTTGCCTAATAATTCTGCACTCCCTGTATATCTATGTATCTATTTTGCCTTTTGGATGCAGTGCATTGTTGAGTTTAGACTGTAATGGAAAGAGATTTGGGGGATGCAATTTTATTCTTTATTCACATTATCAGTGCAATTCCTTGAGCCCACCCTGCCTAAATGGTATGTCCTGTTTGTTTAAGAAACATTAATGTTACCACTGTTTATCCTTGGTTGGTATCTGCTATTGTTGGATTGATTCCTGTTTTTGCCATGGTGTTCTGTCAGCTGGGCAGCTGTAAAGTCCCAGTCTGCTCATTTGGCACCTGCAGGTGCAGCAGTGATGTAAGTTTCCCTTTATCTTTATCATTACAACTTAGTTGTTCTGTGCTGGGCCATATGGTATTGTTTTTTCCACTAAAGGAGCGTGAACCATACCTTGATTTGGATATCATTATCCCACTTGACCTAGACACACATGATGCAGTTAGCTGGACAACTGTGAAGTTCTAGTCTGCCATACATGCTTCTTATAGGTGCTCTACAGATGTGAGTTGAATATCATTTATCTTTTTGAGTTGAGTTGAGGCTGTACGCTGAGTTGAGCATACGCTGTTGTTATTTATCATTACACAAGCAGTTATTGTAAACTGCTTGTGTAATACCGCCCCCTGCACATTCGTTGCTAGCAGGGGGTGTCAATCAGCCCGATCGTATAGCATCGGGCGGATTGATGTCCACGGCCTCAGAGCAGGCGGACAAGTTATGGAGCCTGAAGGCTCGTGCGGAAACAGGGGCATCAAGCTCCATTCGGAGCTTGATAATTCGGCCCCCTTAGTCTGTGCTGTGTAGAAACACTTTAAATACAGACCCATGCCCTGAAGACGCTCTAGGGAGGCTAAAAAATAACATTCTCACACTTGTGTTCCAGTTAGCGCACGACACGTAATCTAGACCTAAGAGCCTTCATTAATTTTGCTTATGAAACCATATTTATTTAGAAGTTCAGTATATCACTGACGATATTAATCTGGCTGCATACTTGTTCTTGAGACATAAGAGGGTGTCATAATAATTTTCTTTTTTTTTTCTTTTGTATTTTTCCACACCACAAGGACCTTATATCTTTAAATCATTGTCAATGACTGCCACAGGGTAATTCAGCAGGTTTGCAGGCAATCAATCACAATAGCTTTAATAACTTCACTTTGGTTTTCTTACTCTTAGTTTCTAACCTCCATAGAAATTTATTTCAATCTCTATTTTTCTGTCAATTTTGCCCACTCTCCTCACAGATAAATAGCTCAAGACATCTTGCGTGTACTCTTTGTTAGCTAATGCTCCTCCCATGACTTGAAGTTTATATTCCTTCTTTACAGACTATAATAGATATTTTGCTATTAATAACAACTGTCCCACTTCTGTGTTAAGTTTTCTTTTTCCATCATTTTTTGCTGCATTTTTTTAGGATGTGCCACACATTTTGTGTCATTATGGCAAGCCCTGAATCACCCTTTTGCCTTGACTAATGTTGGGAACAAGTTCATAGGTAGTAAAAGTGGTTTGGAAGTGGTTTGGAATACCAGTAAGGGTATTTGTGTGCAAATCTGGAAGCTGGTGCCACAAAGGAAGCAGTTTATAGAGTGTGCACCAGAAATGATAAAGCCAAGGAAAGGGTTCCAGAATAGGCAGAGGAACCTATAAATTATGAGACAAGCACTCAGTGCTTGGATATTATTTTCCTGGTTAATCCCCGTGTCCCTGATTTATGCCCCCTTTCTCTGGTTTGACCTTGGATTCACTTCTGAATTATTATTTATGCCTGATCCCTTGCTGTGTTGCCTGATTTCACAGATTTCCTGGCTGTGGATATTTGGAACCATAAGGGCCACGCTGTTCCTATATTCAGGATTGGAGCGGGAGACCATTGACCCTATAAACCTAGAGTGGTTGAAGCTAAAGGTGCTTTGGATAAGTACAGCAGCTCAGGGTTAGCTTTTTACCTCCTATGTGAAGAGCATGCTAAGGGTAAAACTATTTGTTCATGCTGTTTCCTGGGTGCCAAGACTGAATGGGAGGTGTTAAAATGTCATTGCTTACACCTGTACAGTGCTTGGTTATTACTATGGAAGTCCTGGCATTCATGTTACTGGCTTGCGCTTCTGATTTTGACTCTAGTGAGTTTGGCTGCTTAACTCCTGCCTGTATTAAGAATTGTGGATTTATATCCTGGCTATAAAACATTGGAACTATATTCTAGTTTATGCTACTGAAACTCTTTTGTTGTGATGACTGGCTTTTGATTGCTAATCTGGTACTAACTTCTGGCTTGTTTATTGACTAATCTTCAACATGTATCCACTATAGTCAACTCAGAGTTGTGTGTGTGTGTGTGTATATATATATATATATATGTAAATAAATAAAGTGAGGCACTCACTGGTCTTTTGAAAAAATATATATTTAATTCATGTGACGTTTTGAAGACACACTTCCCTTCCTCAGACTCCGCGTTCCCAAGCGCTGTGGCTATGCCTGATGCACTGTAATTCCCTCATCTGCACTATTTTTTTTAGCCCCGCCTGGGGGGTTAAACGGGGGAGCCCGGCCAATCCTCTGGCATCCACCCCAAGTGAACATTGGGGAATAAGGTTTCCCCCCTTGAACACTCCAGGTGGAGGCAAAAAAGATAGTGAAGATGGGGGAATTACAGTGCATCGTATATATGTTTGATACAGTGACTCTATGAAGCGCATGCACTCTGAGGGGATTTATGATCTTACATTTGGCTTTACCCATAGTCGTTTGGGTAAAGTCCATTTTACCCGGGTAATCCTAGGATTTCCCAATATCTGACTTTACCCATAACATATATATATATATATATATATATATATATATATATATACTGTATATATATATAAAATTTGTATGCATATATAAATATACAACTACCTAGTAGCGTGTTGAGCCTCCTTTAACCTTCAAAACAGCTTCAAATAGTCTAGGCATGCATGTGTCATGCAACTCCTGGAGATTCAAGGGAGGTGTAGGCCTGCAGTAAATAGCCCTTTACAGCTCATCCCAAAGATGTTCAATAGGATTGACATCCGGGGACTGAGTGGGCCACTGCAGCAAAGAAATGTAATTGTCATGTCCCAGGAACCATCCCATAGTGATGGGGGCTTTGTGCACCTGAGCATTATCCGTCTAGAAGTAACCATCTGCCTGAGGATAAGCTGTCAACATGAACGGATGCACTTGGTTAGCAACAATGTTTACATACGCTGTGGCATTCAAACGAGAATCTAGGGGTATCAATGGACCCAACGTGTGCCAGGAAAACATTCCCAACACCATAACATGCCCCCACCACCTTGCACAGTTTTCATCAGACATGACAGGTCTTTGGATTCATGCTATTTTCGCCAAATTCGGAGCCTGCCATCAACAACAAAGCACTAGGAACTTCAACTCATCAGACCAAGCAACCTTTTTCCAGTCTTTGATGGTCTAGTGCTGGTGTTGTTGTGCACACAGAAGGCTGTGCTCTCTTGTTCTTCTCTGATAACAACGGAACCTGACGTGGCCGCCAGCTGTTGTAGCCAATCCGTGACAATATGCACCTAGTGGTGCATTTCAATATGTTTTTCTCTGCACCAAAGTTGAATTTTGATGTGATTCACAAAATTGTGGCCTGTCTATTTACTCGCACAAATCTAGCCATAGACCTCTGACCTCTCTCATCAAAGAGCTTTTTTCTTCCACAGGACTGCCGTTGACTGGATGTTTTTTTGTTCATTGCACCATTCTCGATACACCCTTTAAACTATGATACATGAAAAGTTCAGGAGTACTGCCTTTTCATACACACTTGTCCAGCAGTCCATTGCTCTTCCCCATTCTCACTGCAGTTTGGACACTTAGCTGATAGTAGGAAGGTTGCTCTGCTCTACTTATACCAAAACTGTGGCCATGTGATGAGCAAAGTAGAGTAATAAACCATACTGTGCATAACAGGGCTGAACCTAATAAAGTGGCCAATATGTGTTTATTTATATATATATATATATATATATATATATATATACGCCTAAATTTGTCAAGCCCTATAGCGGTCCTCCCAAATATCCTGAGACTTGAGGAGGCAGTCCCTAATTCTGTCCCTCTGAGACAGCCATATCCTCCGTTTTGAAGTATTTTCCTTAACCCCACCAATAGACCTCAAAAGCACACGCCAGACTGCGTAGACATGGACATGTCCACAATTCAGTCCACTACCCCTGCCAACTTCAAATCTCCTGCAGCACACAACACAGCAACAGGCACACCTCAACATCCTGGGACCTGGGTACAAAGACACAAATATTGGGAGGTATGGCTATAGATATAGTATGATAAGGGTCATGTGACCAGAATGCAGACAAATGGAGTGGTGGAGTTCACATTTAGTACATAATTTCTAATACTTGGGTATACCCCCATTTTCCAGAGTACACAGTACCAATGTTTCTTTAATTATGCTTTGGTAATTGAAAACAATATTTACCCCCTCATAAAATATCTGTCAACATAATAATAATAAATAATTACCTTTTTAAGGATCTATCCCGCTGTGATAGGTAGATTTATTTAGCACCATTCTGTGTAACTCCTCCCAGAGCAATCATAATAATCACGTTGCTTTAATTTTTTTTATTAGAATTTAGAAAGCAAACCTATAATTTTTAACGTGCTGCATATTTGTATTAGAAACCGTTTATTTACTTTTTTTTGGACCAATGTATTAAAGATTATTTTGTAAGTGACCACTAGATGTCTCCCTTACATTACAGTTGGAGACTTGCAAAGCTAAAAAGAGCCCATGCCCAAGATGGAAATCACTGAGCTTTCTAGGAGAGAGATGAGCTTGTCTTAGATTATTTTGGAACACGTCCACCCTAATGGGATTTCTGCAGTTCTCTCGTTACAAGAATGTTCTGCACATAATGCTATTAGTTATATATACTTTATCTGCAGTCAACACGTATCAGGTTATTTAAAGATTGATGCATGATTGCTCTACAAAACGTATCTGCCTCAAGCTAGTAATTTGGTTTGAAAATACAGGCAACCAAATTTATCAAGTGCTCTCAATCAGCAGAGTTTAGATACAGGTTGTCAGTGGAGTGCTTCAGTTCGTTTCTGCACGAAAAAATAGAAAGTACTGACGTTAATTTGAAATCAATTCCCACTTTAGTAGAGTCTGATTTATCATTTTATTGCTTGGAAAACTGAAATCTTGAAACTTTTGTGAACAAGCACCTCCTAAAGCGCTGTCTTTCTATTAAGTGGCAACCTGCAGATGCAATTAGCACTAAATGTGTTTTTCTAATCTAAAGCACATAGGAAAATGATTTAATAGCTCATATAACCATTGGCTTGTTGTAGTACATTAACAATGTTACCCTCCTCAAAAGTTATTGTCATCTATGTTTAAATGCCAACATCATTTTGAATATGAAATGTAACATTCAGATTTTGAAATCTAATAATCAGAGCTTATTTTTAAAGAGACGGTAAAAAAAAACCTTAGATTTGTATATAAAATTATTAGTTATGCATAATGAAACAACTTTGAATTATACATTCATTGTTATTTTGACCCTTTTTCTTGTAATTTAGCTCTGAAAATTGAGGATTTTCTAATTATCAGAATTTAAAGGGACAGTGCATTGTAAAATGTTTCCGCCTTTCATTTGTTGCCAATTATCCATTTTACCCACTGGAGTGTATTAAATTGTTAACAAATAGATCCTTCAGCTTTATTTTGCCATATGAAATATCTGCTTTTGCTTGCGGTATGTCCACTTATACTGAAAATGTAAATACTTTAGTATTGGTTATAGAAAAACTGTATAAAAATAGCCAGCAGAAGAAATTACACTCCCAGTGGGAGGTAGGAGAGATAATAACATGTTAATTTTCACTTGTTCTTTTTAAGTACAGATAAGATAATGAAATTTGTGTGTATAGAAAGTGATAAAATAAGGAAACCTGATTTCCCTGCAAGCTCAGACCATTTTAATGGGTTGTGTGGTCAAAATCCTGTTAAAATAAAAAAATAAACCTAAAGGAGCAATTTCCCATACATTTTATACTCTGTGGCTGATATAACAAGTCGTAATAAAGGGTAAATCATTTTACAGTACACTGTCCCTTTAAAATGCACCCTGCTGACTTATCTTTCACTAATTGTGTTTAGCTGATAATAGCTACAAAACAACATACTTTATGTTAATATTATTACTATGGATAGCCTTGTTGTCTGTAGACTAAAGCCCAGATTGGCTCCTCCAAATAAGGCAAATGGTGGGTGGCGTTTTGCCAATAATAAATAGTTACAGACATTTTACATAAAGAACAGCATGTGGGCAAATCAAGGGTGTGGCTAAGGAGTGTGGGAAAAGGGGAGGGGCTAGGGAACTTGCCTGGGGCTCTAGCTCCAGATCTGTTTGAAATCTAATAATAATTAAAATATAGGCAACAATATATTAAACAACTAATATAAAACTAATATAAGTTTTTTTTTTATGGGCCTCAGTTTATAAAAAAAAGTCCATAGTAGTGTATCTTTATGTGCCACATATCAACTGTTTGAAAACCCATTGATGTTTGTCACATTTAATGCAGTTAAAATAATAATAATTTTAACTTAGATTGAATGTACATTAGCTAAATATTGATGAGACAAAAAGTCAAATCATAGGACGTTTCTAATGCTTTTTACAGGAGATCACAATTAAAGCCTGTGAGGATTTTTTGTAGATAAATCATTTGGTAAGTTTTCTAAAGGATTGTGATTTCTCAAAACACTGAACACCATGGGCCTTATTACATATGCGGCTTCGCCCGCAAAAGCCGGCGATGCCGGTTTTTGCGCGGGTTTGGTATCCTATATACAGTGCCGCATATAAATGCGGCAAGTATATTTCACCCGTCGCCCGCAATTTTTACTCCCATAGGCTAATATGGGAGGATATCCAATATCCAGCGCAAGGACTTACGTGACGAAAATGGAGAAATCTTACTCCATTTTTACCTCGCCATAAAAGGCAGCCGTAGCAAAATTCTGATTTGAATAGCCAATAGAATTTCAGTAGCTCTTATCCTATTGGCTGATTTGAAAAGCCAATAGGATTTCAGTAGCTCTTTATTTGGGGGGGTTATTTTCATAGGGATTAGGTATAATTTTTGTAAAATTTTGTAATTTTCTTTATTATTTTCTGTAATCTAAGATTTTTTTATTTTATGTAATTGTATCTTAAAGGGACAGTCTACTCCAGAATTTTGATTAGACTATCCCTTTAATTTATACTTAGTTTATTTGTATTTTTAAAGTAGTGTTAGGTTTTTTAAATTTAATAGTAACTTTAGTATTTTATAAATTAGGTAATTTGGGTTCATTTAGGGGGTGTTAGGTTAGGGGGGGGGTTAGGTTTATTGTGTTGTGGGCTTTGGTGGTTTAGGGGTTAATACTTTAATAGGTTTATTGTGTTGTGGGCTTTGGTGGTTTAAGGGTTAATAGTTTTATTGGGTTTATTGCGTTGTGGGTTAATGGCGGCTTAGGGGTTAATAGTTTTAATGGGTTTATTGCGTTGTGGGTTAATGGCGGATTAGGGGTTAATAGTTTTAATGGGTTTATTGCGTTTTGAGTTAATGGCAGATTAGGGGCTAATAGTTTTAATAGGCAGTTTGCGATGTTGGGGTTGGCGGATTTAGGGGTTCATTATTTAGTTATTACTTGTGGTGTAGGTTTGATGGCGGATATAGAGGTTAATAGTTTAATTAGGCTTATTGCGTTGTGGGGGGTTGTCGGTTAAGTGGTTAATACATTTATTATTAGTTGTGAGAGGGGGGATTGCGGATATAGGGGTTTTTACGTGTCAGGTTTATTTATGGGAAGCGTGTTAGACTTTTACGGGAGATTTGTTTTTTTCTTTACTTTTCTTAGGCGCCGGCAGTTTCTAAAGTGCCCTAAGTCACTGGCGACTCCAGAAATGTGTATATACGCTCATTTCTGGACATCGCTAGATTATCCGACTTACGGCACTTTATGAGCTGCCGGCGCAGTATATGTAATAGCCCGAAGTGCGAGGTGAAATTCCGGGCGGTGCGGGTTGCAGCACTTGCGCTGAAGCCTGCGCCATATATGTAATCGCGCCCCTTGTGTGCAAACTGTGCAATTTGTGGCAGGGTAGGAGATGATTCATAGTCACAACCTTTAGAGAAATTCTAGTTAAAGGGATATGAAACACAAAAAAATATTTTGTGACTCAGAAAGAACATACTATTTAAAAAAAGTTTCCAATTCACTTCTGTTATCAAATTTGCTTATTTCCCATGGTATTCTTTGTTGAATAGATACCCAGGTAGGCATCTGGAGCACTACATGACAGGAAATAGTGCTGCCATCTAATCTAATATTCTTGCAAAACTGCTGCCATATAGTGCTCCACAAACTTACACCCCTGGTTTTCAAAAAAAGATACCAAGAGAATGAAGACAAATTTATAATAGAAGTAAATGAAATAGTTGTTTAAAACCATATGCTCTATCTGAATCATGAAAGAAAAGTTTGGGTTTCACTACCCTTTAAAGCAAACCAGAGAGTCTTGGGATTAGTTGTGTTACTCAACAGCCGCTATTTTATATAAAACCCATTTAGAAGTTATTTTGCAACATGTTGTTTCCTGTATATCTGTGATATCTTCTTCCTGAAGCCGAGTGTGATGTTCTGTCTTCATCATCAGCTCTGGATCATATTGTGACATCTATATGCCTGTGACATTTGGCAAAATACCATGAGACCATAATGATTATATAGATTTGATCTCTCCCATTTCTGCACAGCAATCTGTCATCCCATCTAGGTGCCATTTTATCATCACATCATTAAGCTATCCATCTATTTATCCGCAAACCTGTCAGGCTCATAAATCTCTTAACAACCGCTCCATGCCCACACCACTCTCCGTTTATTTATTGCTGTAACCTTTCATCAAGGCAATTTATGTTCCCTGCAAAGATTTTCCTTAAATTCTGTGCCATAGAAAAATCTATTTGTACTGCCCAGAATTTATTTTATGAGGTTATGCTGGTTCTTACTTTTGGATGATTTCAGTATATACTGCTAGCAAACCACTTAAAGAAGAAGAATTTCCTCATATGCAGTATATATATAGGACAGATAAATAGATAGATAGACAGACAGGGATAGATGAGAGATATAGATAGAGAGAGATAGATAGATAGATAGATAGATAATAGATAGATGAGAGAGAGAGAGACAGACAGAGAGCTATATATAGCTAATATATATATGAGATAGATAATTAGAGTTATATAGATAGATAATAGATAGATGAGAGGGATACAGAGAGAGAGATATAGATATATAATAGATAGATAGAGAGATATAGATAGATGAGAGATAGATAAGCACATAGATCAGGGGCGTATTATGGCCTAGATCAACAAGGCCGGTGCCTAGAGCAGCAGATTTGGGAGGGGCAGCACATCTGCCCTATCCTCTCTCTAAAAGCCAGCACACAGTACAGTGAGCGATAAAGTGCAGGCTAAAAGCCAGCACACAGTACAGTGAGCGATAAAGTGCAGGCTAAAAGCCAGCACACAGTACAGTGAGCGATAAAGTGCAGGCTAAAAGCCAGCACACAGTACAGTGAGCGATAAAGTACAGAATAGACAAGACACATGCACTGATTAAGATAGCTCTTCACAGGCAGTGCTCCTCTTAACCGTTGCTTCATTTAGACGCGCCGGCAGTGGAAGCGTTCTTGGTGAGAAACGTGCCCGGGGATATGCTTACAAGGTGAGGCTGGAGGAGAAGACCTTGTGCCGATATGCTGCCTCCCCTAATCAGCTGTGGTGGGTCTGTGAGCGCAGTGCTTATTGCAGGTCTTAGCAGCTAACAGACTGGATGCGTCTGTGCACTGCTTAGATCAGCTTGTGATGTCTAATCATTGCTATTGTATGTTAGCTACTAATAGCTGCGCCTATGTCTGTTAGCTACTAATAGCTGCGCCTATGTCTGTTAGCTACTAATAGCTAGCTTTCTCTGCATTTATGAACCCATGGAGTAAATAGTAAACGGACACTTAAAGTTTAATTACTTGAATAATGGTAATTTATGTATGTTGTTGCATGTAAAGGGCAGTGATTGTTCAAAGCGTGTTCTTCTTTACCTCCCTTCCTCTCTCCCTTCTTTCCCTTTCTCCCTCCCTTCCTCCCTCAACTCACTCCCTCCCTCAACTCCCTCTCTTGCTCCCTTTCTTTCCCTCACCACTTTTCTCTTCTCTCTCTCTCTCCCTTCCTGATTTCCTTTCCCTCCCTTTTCTCCCCTTCCCCTTCTTTTCTCTCCCTTCTCTCAGGGAGAAATGGTATGAGATGCATGCAATTCAACCCACCTGTATGCAAGTGTTTTGCTAGCCCATTTTCTTTTGAATTGTTTTGAAAAAACAAACAAAACAAAAACTTTTTACACACTGACCCAAAAAAATATGAAATGGAAAAAAGGCCTAAAACCTTTGAGGGGGGAGGGGGGTCAGCAGAATTTTGAGTGCCTAGGGCAGCACTAAACATAAATACGCAACTGACATAGATGGATAGATAAATACACAAACCATGGAGTATTGTAGCACATTGTGATACTGTAAGACCATAAAACCATATTGAAAGACTAGCTTATTATCTTCATCAGGTCTGAAAAAGAGAGGAAACTCAAAAGCTTCAGTGCACTGGACGACATTGAAGTTGTTTTTTCCCCTCTTTCACTGCAGTATGTGGAAGACACTACTGAATCATCAGTGAATGCCGGGTTCCCTGTAGGGTTTTGGGTTTTACATTATCCCATGGTGCATGATTACGTGTCAGAACACCTCCTTATCACTCTTGGTGCTGGAGTGGTCCTGTGACTGCAAGGGGACGTCTCTTTAGAAACCAATGTCACCCCTTCATCATAAAGGACACACATAAGGATTTCATAACCACATCCCCCTTCAACTGGTGCATTCAAGCACAAATAAAAATATTACTGCAAAACCTTTGCTAAGGGCTGTTTATTTTAGAACAGAATACTACATTTTGTTCAGGGGGTGTTTAAGGTTCATATACTTATATAGATACATTAAAGGTGTTTACAAGAAAACTCTCTATGCATATATACATCACTTTGTATTTGTTTTTCCTTAAACCATGCACAAAATTATGCAATTTGATCAATTCTGTAAGCTTAGGATTTTTCAGTATGACCTGTGACATATGACTAACAGCATTAATGAAAATACAGGTAGCCCTCAGTTTACGCCGGGGTTAGGTTCCAGAAGGAATGGTTGTAAATCTAAACCGTTGTAAATTGAAACCCAGTTTATAATGTAAGTCAATTGGAAGTGAGGGAGTTAGGTTCCAGGCCCCTCTCAAAATTGGCATAAGTAACAACTAATACATTATTTTTAAAGCTTTTAAATGAAGACTTTAAATGCTAAACAGCATTATAAACCTAATAAAATAATCACACAACACAGAATATATAATTAAACTAAGTTAAATGAACAAAAACATTTGCTAAACAGCATTATAAACCTAATAAAATAATCACACAACAAAAACTTTACTTGCATTTTTCTGCAAACAATTATTTCTATGCATTCCATTCTGGACTGATTTATAGACAGGAAAATATTGTTCCTTTGCAAGCTGCTCGATAGCTCAGTTCTGGTTAAACTGATTCATTTCAGCTTGCTTGGCTTGCATATCTTTGCTTCAACACAAGCGGACAGCTCCACCTACTGGCTATTTTAATCAATACACTGCTTCTCAATGCTTTTCAATAGCAGTCACATGACTGAAAAAAAGGTTGTTATTCTGAAACGGTGCAAATTGAACCGTTGTAAACCGAGGGCCACCTGCATACAAATTTTCTTGAATGGGAAACTTTAAAGTATAATACAACATTAAGGGCCAGAAAGCGATATTTGCTCTTAACTTAGTAATACCAGCGCACGCACATGTGCACTGGTATTATTAGTGAAGTGCAATGCAAATGTGACCTTGCTTTCGCATTGCACAGAAGCATTGCACTCACGAGAGTGCTTTCATAGGCTCCAAAGGGAGCCTTGTTCTCATGCCGTGAGACACAGCATGAGAACTAGCTCAGCGATGGGCAGCAAATATAAATATAGATGTATATGAATATATACATGTATATTTATGTGTTAATGTGTGTGTATATATATATATATATATATATATATATATACACATATTAACATATAAATATATATGTATATAAAACTACAAACTAGTTCAGAGCTAATAACTAGTGGATTACTCTCTACACATATAATCTTGGACCCAACTATCGCACTCCTACACAAACCCATTCCCAAACTATCTAAAACATATTGCAATGCCCTTTTAATTCTTTTAAACAGTGCCAGAGATCTAGTGCACTACTGGGACCTAGCTGAAAACATCTGGTGAGCCAATGAGAGGAAGGATATGTGTGCAGCTACAAATTACCAGCTAGCTCCCAGTTGTGCCCCCTAAACCTACACAGATATGCTTTTCAAGCAATGATACTAAGAGAATGAAGTAAATTTATCATTTATACAACTTCTGCAGTTGGGCTAGGATATTTGTCCAGGTATCAGAAACACAAATTGTGACCAATCTATTAACATTTCTAATTGAAAATCTCAAAAACTTATCTTAAAAGGGATATAAAACACTGCTCCTTTAGTAAAAATAAATATGCTAACTCATAAAACTTACTTGTTTTCTTGCAAAATGAGAACTCTCTCAGTGTAGCCACTGCCTTCAGGGAGATGAGAGCTGATGTGTTGATAACTTAAAGGGACATGAAACCAATATTTTTTCATTTATGATTTAGAAAGAGCAGGTGATTTTAAACAACTTTCTAATTTACTTCTATCTTATTTGCTTAATTCTCTTGACATCCTTTGTTGAAGAGCATATCTAGATACGCTGAATAGCTGCTGATTGGAGGCTGTACATAGATGCCTCATATGATTGGCTCACCCATGTACATTGCTATTTCTTCAACAAATGATATCTAAAGAATGAAGCAAATTAGATTATAGAAGTAAATCGGAATGTTGTTTAAAATTGTATTCTCTACCGGAATCATGAAAGAAACATTTGGGGTTTCATGTCCCTTTTAAGTTTCATTCTGCCTCATTTGAGCATGGGCAAAAAATACTCCCTTTTTATCTTATATTCCATTAGAAAGAAGGCAGCTGTTTACAGCATTACGCTCTTTTTCAGAACCTGATTGTTTCTTGTGGAAGCTCAACATACTATGGGGCCGAATTATCAAGCTCCGAATGGAGCTCCATAACTTGTCCGCCTGCTCTGACGCTGTGGACATCAATCCACCCAATCCTATACGATCTGGCTGATTGACACCAGCTGATTGGCCGCGAATCTGCACGGGGCGGCATTGCACAAGCAGTTCACAAGAACTGCTTGTGCAATGATAAATGCCGACAGCGTATGCTGTCGGCATTTATCGATGTGCTGCGGACATGATATGCTACATCGAATCATGTCTGCACGCACTTTCATAAATCGGCCCCTAAGATCTGGATTTGCACAGATCTTAGTGTGTCGCACTTTCACAAGAAGCAATCCGGATCCAAAAAGAGCTGAATGCTGCAAACAGCCGCCTTATTCCGCATGCGGATCATCACAAATGATCTTAATGCACATGCCTAATAGTGAACCTGCTCATGTTGCTCAATAAGTTTTATGACATCAAGCTAGATTAGCCCCCTTGTAGAGATGTGACAGGAAGTAATGGACACTGCACGAATGAAGTTTAAAAATTAAAAAAATAAAAGGTAAAATCCTTTTTTAAATTATGACTAATACACATTGCATTGATCTCTATTAAGTATAACAATTATAATTTTTTTATTACAACAATGAAACAGACTGTTTCATAGTCTTTAAATTAAAGAGAAATCATCTAATATGCATACACAAATTATAAACAATTGGTTGCAATAAAGACCTAGATCCACTTCCCATCCTCAAAGTTAGCTATTATACTTGCAACTTCAATACTATATACAATTACAAACTAATAGTATATACAGTGCAGACCTATGACCACAGTTTTGAGAAACTTTGCTCCAATGTTTATTTCCAAATTGCAGAAAGTATTCATAGATAATATGTTTGAGAAGGCCCCATCCTATATTTAGGAATGGAGATGGTTCTATCTTCATATATAACAAAGGAACACTGAAGGAAGATTTTATCAAACATTAAAGGGACAGGAAACCCAAAATGTTTCTTTCATGATTCATAAATAAATAATAAATAATAATAATAATTCCAAATGAGAATACAATTTTAAACAATGTTCCAATTTACTTGTATTATCTAATGTGCTTAATTCTTTAGGTATCCTTTGTTGAAGAAATAGCTATGCACATGGGGAGCCAATAACACAAGGCATCTATGTGCAGCCACCAATCAGCATGCTACTGAGCCTATTTAGATATGATTTTCAAAAAAGCATATCAAGATAATAAAGCAAATCAGATACTAGAAGTATATTGAAAGGTGTTTAAATTTGCATGCTCTATCTGAATCATTAAAGAAACAAATTGGGTTTCATGTCCCTTTAAACAATTCCTCATAGTACTATCCACTGCTCAGACACATACTAAATTACTGACAATATGGTATCTTACATTGACCCAAGTATTTCACTACATTTTGCATCAGGTTAGGTATGGAAATAGGAGGACACTTCTTCACATTTGGTGGCATATGGCAAAACGCAAATTGGGGGAGATATTAGAATAATTAAAAATTAGGGTTGTACAAATTGTGAGGATGTATCGGATATCCTATATATTATCCCTAGAGAGATAACACTACTTCTCACTCTAGTCTTATAAGTCATCAGCTTAGTGTGGTGGTATCTTATTAGCTATGGTGAGGATGCAGTTGTACCAGGGAATCTTACACCTGATAAGGATCTTTAACAAGGCTGGCTCTTCGGTTTGTGAGTACATGTGTGAGGTAAAATGCAAGGCCATTTCATTTTTTGTTAGCTCTTCAGAGCTTAATTTTAATATATGGTTGTATGTTTCTTTTATACACTTGTATTACATATAAAATACTATTTGCATATACGTATAAGTTATAACTTATTCTCTAACCTAAAAACAGAAATGTATTTTTGGCAGCAAGCTGTGGTGGCAGAGATAGAGACAAACACACACGTACACACAGAGGCAGATTAACACAGACAGATAGACAAAACCATAGGCAGACAGACTCACAGAAATACCCCACAAAGGCAGAGACACAGACATAGACATACAGTGAGGCAAATACGCAAATTCCTTTTTCTACACAATAGAAAATCTAGAGCACCATCTAGTGGGAGGGGTCTTATGCATAAAAATTGAAGGGGGGGGAAGGGGCGCTGCACTACAGAAAAAGGGGTGGAATGGATGGTTGAGGGTGTCCCATGTAACAATTGCTGGGAGGGGAGGTGGGGGATCCCTACACTACATAAAAAAAAAATATATATATATATATATATATATATATATATATATATATATATATATATATAAATAAAACAACATTACAAATATCTATAAATTAGATACTGGCAGACATTTTGCCAATACCAAAGATCGCTACCATTAGTGGGAGAGGAGGGTTAGAGAGCTGTTTTGGGAGGGTTGAGGAGGGATCACTACACTAATGAAAAATTAATAATAATAAAAAAAGCCCTAAGCTGCATCTTGCAGACTGTATGCCAGTACCTAAGATGGTGGGGATGAGTGTAGATGAGGTGGGAAGAGAGCTGTTTGGAAGGGATCAGGGGGTGTTAGGGTAATATATCTACACTACCGCTAAAATTAACATTACAAGCTACCTTGTTAACCCCTTCACTGCCGGTAATAGAAGTGTGATGTGCAGCTGCAATTAGCGGCCTTCCAGTTACCAAAAAAAATTGGCAAAGCCATTTATGTCCGCTATATAAGGGCACTCCAGAGAAGCTTTTACAATAATTTGTGTCATGATTGCACAAGGTTAATAATTTCAATGAGAAACCCAACGTTTGTGAAAAAGTTAACACTTCATATGATCACATTTTTCTGTGAAATGGTGGCATGAAATTTACCAAAAGGGTCTAGATCAATACCTTGGGTTGTCTGCTTAAAAAAATACTGTATATAGTTTTGATAGGTAAATAAAAAAACAAGGCTCTATTTATGTTTAAATGGAGTGAAAGCAAATATGCTAAAAATTCTTTGGTATTTTTGGAAAGTTCTTCTTTGAAATTCCCGGTAATGAAGGGATTATTATAGACACACACAGTACAAATACGTACATACAAACACAAATATAGTACATATACACCCACATGCAGTATATACACATACATGCATTAAATAATCATACACACATATTCAGTTCATACACACAGAAAATAAACATACACACACACGCATATAAAATACATACATACACACAGTAAATAAACATACATCTACACTCACACACATACAGTATACATACATATGTACACATGCAGTACATACAAACACACATGCTGTACATATATACTGTATGTATGTATATATATATATATACACATACACGCAGTCCATTCACAAACACACATGCAGTACATATACATACACACACATGCAGTACATACTCTCACACACGTAGTACATACACATATACAAACACACAGTAAATATACAGTATATATAAACACACACACACACATGCAGTGCATACACATACATGCACATGCACACAGTAAATATACATACAGTACGCACACACACACACACATATATACACATACAGTACATATACATACATACAGTACATACACACACACACATATATACACATACAGTACATACAGTACATTTACATATATACACAAACACACATAATACATACTGCACATACACAAACATATATACGTACAGCACATACACAAACAAATATACGTACAGCACATACACAAACACACATACAATACAAATAATGTACGTACAGCACACAAACACACAGTACATATACATACTGCACATACACAAACACACATAAATACATAAACGTACAGCACATACACAAACACATATACAATACATGCATACACACAGTAAATAAACATACATCTACACTCACACACATACAGTATACATACATATGTACACATACAGTACATACAAACACACATGCTGTACATATATACTGTGTATATATATATATATATATATATATATATATATATACACACATACACGCAGTCAATTCACAAACACACATGCAGTACAAATACATACACACACATGCAGTACATACTCTCTCACACGTAGTACATACACATATACAAACACACAGTAAATATACAGTATATATAAACACACACACACATGCAGTGCATACACATACATACACATGCACACAGTAAATATACATACAGTACATACACACATATATACACATACAGTACATATACATACATACACAAACACACATAATACATACTGCACATACACAAACATATATACGTACAGCACATACACAAACATATATACGTACAGCACATACACAAACACACATACAATACAAATACTGTACGTACAGCACACAAACACACAGCACATATACATACTGCACATACACAAACACACATAAATACATAAACGTACAGCACATACACAAACACATATACAGTACATACACACATTTCTGCTCACATAGATATATATTTCAGTGTTCAATGTAAAGCTGAAATAGCATAATGTTTACACCAGCTGAGGTCTTAGCTGCATTTGATCCACTCACTTTCCAACCACCAAAACAATGCTCAAAAATGTTTGAGTGCTATTTTAATTCCAATTTCAAAAATATAGATTTTTCAAATAAATCAAACACACACCTGCTCTCTAAACTGCTCCAGATGCTCAATGGGAATTCCCCACTGCTTTTGCTATCTTCATAACTGGCAACGCTTCTTTAGCTCGCCTCACAGCCATGTTCCTTCCATATCCACTGTTTGATTTATAAAACAAATAAAAAATCTTAGTCCCACTTGGTAAGTAGCCCTAAAGATAACAGAAGCACCACTTGTAGGCTCACGTAATGTGCCCAGGTCAGCTCTTCTTAAAGGAAAATCTCCAACACACTGCCATTAGAGCCCCTTCTCTTTCTTTTATTGTTGATTTATAAAAGCTTGTGCACAGTACAGGGTTACAGCATGCGTGTGGGCAAAAGCCAATTTTGAAAACCAAATATGTTTACTATATTGCAAGAGCGAGGCCTGTCAAAGTGCCAGGCCGAGAGTGCTACACCTACCACACCCGTCTAAAGCTGGTGTTCTATCAGATTTTGCTACCTTATCAGAATTTGCTTACTCTCATGCTCTGTATTACGTAATCACACTCCACACATGTTAAAAAGGAATGTGTGAAATGCCATTATGTAATGAGCAGCATGCGCTCTCAGAGGTAGCAAATTCTGATAAGGAAGTTGATTTTGCTGCGGCTAATAAATGCGCGCATGCGCTGTTCAATCACTTTGGATGTTTTTCTTGAGATTATTCCATATCTCAGTCAGTGGTATCTCTAGATCTAGTGGACTCTTGTTATGTCTGATGCACTGTGACTTACCTTTTACTCAGGGCCTACACTTCTGTGAATAATTAATCTAGAAGAGGTTTGTATTGGCCTAAAATGCTTTAGTGTAATTATATCCACTAATGGGTTTGTAAAAGTCAACTAATCTGAATTTTTTTTTTCTTTTAAAGGGACACTGAACCCAAATTTTTTCTTTCGTGATTCAGATAGAGCATGCAATTTAAAGCAACTTTCTAATTTACTCCTATTATCATTTTTTCTTCTTTCTCTTGCTATCTTTATTTGAAAAAGAAGGCATCTAAGCTTTTTTTGGGTTCAGCACTCTGGACAGAATTTTTTTATTGGTGGATAAATGTATCCACCAATCAGCAAGGACAACCCAGGTTGTTCACCAAAAATGGGCCGGCATTTAAACTTACATTCTTGTATTTCAAATAAAGATATTAAGAGACTAAAGAAAATGTGATAATAGGAGAAAATTAGAAAGTTGCTTAAAATGTCATGCTTATCTGAATCACGAAAGAAAAAATTTGGGTTCAGTGTCCCTTTAAGCTTTAAACACTTTTTTTTTAAATTACAAATATTTTAAGGTTAGGTTTTTTTTTACTATAAAGAAGATGCAGAGCTGATATGGAAAAAATGGGGCCTATTTATCAAAGGTCTTGTGGACCTGATCCGACAGTGTGGATCAGGTCCGCAAGACATCGCTGAATGCGGAGAGCAATACGCTCTCCGTATTCAGCATTGCACCAGCAGCTCACAAGAGCTGCTGGTGCAACGCCGCCCCCTGCAGACTCGCGACCAATTGGCCGCCAGTTGGGGGTGTCAGTCAATCAACCCGATCGTACTTGATCGGGTTGATTTCCGGCGATTCCTGTCCGCCTCATCAGAGCAGGCGGACAGGGTTATGGAACAGCGGTCTTTAGACCGCTGCTTCATAACTGCTGTTTCTGGCGAGTCTGAAGACTCGCCAGAAACACGGGCCCTCAAGCTCCATTCAAAGCTTGATAAATGGGCCCCATAGTGTTAGGCAAACTATAAAGCTACAAACAATTAAGAAAATGTACATTACGCTATAGACTAGCTCTTACTTCGTTATTTCGGCAAAATTTGTTATATTCCGTTATTTCGGAACGTATTCGGTTCTATTATTTCGGATAGATTCGAATGCACAACCCTTGAGGAAAGCTAAAAGCATATTGCACTGCGTGTGACAGTAATCCTACCCACAACGTTAAAATAATATGATCATTGGACTACAAAACTATCACTGTGACAGTACTCCAACCGACAAAAGAAAAGGAATGATCTAATTGGACAAGAAGTCCGTAGAAGAATATGACACTACACTCATTTGAATAAGTGATGCAAGAAAAGACAGCGCCTCATTGTGCAAGTAGGTTTCGTGGGTAAAAATCACAGCGGAAGTGAAGACAAGTGAAAATATACTCACAAGGATACTGGCACCCTTGTTGAAAGTGGTGCGAATAGGCAGACTGACGTTTTAGCAGCAGTCAGTACGCTGTGCCAGGTTAACGTCCGAGTTCCTGAACGAACAGCTGTGGGCTCTCCTCCACAGATCGAGTCCGAATCTTCTATAGCTGTGCTGTGGGAAGTAACAGCGTGCAGCTGTTCTCCGTGTATAATCCACGCTAGTAGCTGGTAGCTAGAAAGCCGTCCTCGACAAAGCTACACTCGGTGGAAAAGTCTACTGGTAGTAGAAAACTTGGCAGACAAGGGTAAAAAAGCCAAATGATACAAGGCTTGGTATATAAAAAAGTAAAAACACTTTATTTGAGGTGAGCTTTAACGCGTTTCTCGGCCACAAGCTCCTGGCCGTTTCATCAGAAAATGTGTATGATACAAATAGTATAGAAGCACATTTAAAAAGCCTGCCAAGAGAATAGATTGGTCAATGTCAGACCAATCACAAGCTAGATGATCGGAAACAAAAGTTTATGCAAATAAACAGAGTACAAAGTCAATGCAAACAGTATATAGAATACAGTACATAAAATACAAATTGTATCTAATATCTGCATAGTTGTTACAAATCATGTTTTGACCCTAAGTTACAATGTATTTGTCCTAAGAAATGGTTTTTAAAAAACGCCGTAGAGAATAATATTTGACCTTAGATTACAATATATTTGTCCTGAGGAATGGATTTTTAAAACCGCCCTAGAAGATACACAAAATTTTGTGAGATTTGTTCTAGCAATTGGGATATAAATAATAAAAAATGAGATTAAAAGCTAAAAACTAGAAAAAATATAGTGAAGATCTTCTTATGTATATATATATTTTATCGAGTAAAAAATAAAAAAAATAATAAAATAAAATGAGAAAATAAAAACGAGGTATGTATGGTCTCATCTTGTGTTAGAAAACCAAATTATGTCCATGTGTACTTTCTATTTAAATGTATGTTGTCAATAAATACATATACCTCATGAGGAGGCTATTTTAGTCTGTCCTGTATAATAAAATCGGTATAGAGGGGGAAAATCTGTTCAAAAAATCTCTTTGTAATGCATCAGGGGAACAGGCATGTATTATCTAATCGGCACCGTATAGAATACTTAGGTGCATCAAAAATCTAGATGCTATGCAAAATATTTTGGGTACAATGCTGTTATAAGAGGAAGTAAGTATGTGTCTGGATCTGACTCTGACTCAATTGATAGGATGCAATTGGTGAATGGGCATGCGACTAGATGTAAGATTCATTCTAATAGATATTAACCTGGGTGATGGAAAATATGAACACATGTAATGAAAGAGAGAGGGGGGGGAAAAAGATGGAAGAGAATTTCTAACTGAAAGCAGCTAAATCCAGATTTGAATTTAGGCCCAATGGATGTAAGGTTTTCAATTTATGAATCCAAAAAGTTTCACGGATCCTTAACTGAATAATTCTATTATAATCTGTGGAAGGTGGAATGTAATCAATAGGGTAAAATTTAAATATGTCAGGATTTCCTTTATGTTTAGTTAGGCAGTGTTCAGGAATTCTATGTTTGATCTTTTTTTTAAGACAATTCTTGCAATTACGCCATTGCTCTTCCCAGCGTAATTTGGCCTTCCTGGAGGTACGACCTACGTACTGGATCCCACAGCAACACTCCAAAACGTATACTATATAGGTAGAGTTGCAATTCATAAATCTATTGATGTCAAAAACTTCACCATAGGATTGAAATGTCTTTTTCCTAGAGGTTATGACTTTGCATGTATTGCACTTCTTTTGACCACATTTATATACCCCTATCCTTTCAAAAAAAGAAGAAAAGGGAAAGGTTTTTTGCTGCTTAGTCGTAGGTTGAGAGTTACATAGAATATGCTTGGTCGTAGGTTGAGAGTTAGATAGAATATGTTTGACCTTTTTACTTGGTGCCAGTTTACTTCTAAGTGTTGGTGCTCTAGTATATACAATTTTTGGATGTTCACCCAAAAGGGTCTTTAAAACAGGGTCTCTCCTAATGATGTGCCAATGTTTATTAATGGCCTTCTGTATTTGTATATAATTAGAATTGTATTGTGTTATAAACAATGGTTCTGAAGAATAATTTTCATCTTTGTTTATGGTTGGTTTATCTTTACTTAACAGTTTCTCCCTGTCTAAATCTCTAACTTTATTTAAACAATTATCTAAGAGGTCAGGAGGGTAACCTTTTTCAGTAAATCTTTCATATATTATATGGCTTTGTTCCTCAAAAGAGTTGGAATCTGAACAGTTACGTTTAATTCTTTCAAACTGACTATACGGTATATTAGATAGCCATTTTTTATGATGGTTACTTGTATAATCTAAATAACTGTTGCTGTCGACTTTTTTAAAAAATGTTTTAGAACTGAGATTGCCGTCTGTGTCCCAACTTAAAGTCAAATCTAAGAAATCTATCGTTTCTGAGTTGATGTTAGCCATGAAAGTTAGACCCATGTTGTTCTTGTTCATAGATTCTGTAAATGTATGTGCTGATGTTTGGTCGCCCTTCCAGATGAAAATCAGATCGTCTATATAACGGCCATAGTGCACCAGACTCGCCCCTGCTGAGGAGTTGTAAATATAGAGTTCCTCGAAAATGCCCATAAAAAGATTGGCAAAGCTAGGGGCGAATCTGGTGCCCATGGCCGTCCCCTTAATCTGCAAATAATAAGCGTCTTGATAAATAAAATAATTGTGTTTAAGAATAAACTCAATACACTCCAAAATAAAATCTCTCTGTGTTTTTGGCATATATAGATCACGATTTAAAAAAACAGATATTGCTTGGAGACCCAATTGGTGTGCTATGTTTGAATATAATGCATTGACGTCACATGTGATCCATATGAGGTCACCTGTAGTTTTAATGTTCTTAATTTTATTTAATAGGTCTGTACCATCTTTAATATATGAGGGCAAACCTAAAACATATTTCTGCAAAATAATATCAACATAATAAGACAGATTGTAGGTGAGATTATCAATGCCAGCAATGATGGGGCGACCTGGCGGATTGGTTAGACTTTTGTGAATTTTAGGTAAGTGGTAATAGTGGGCTACACTTGGGTTACTAACTTTCAGAAAACTAGATTCATCTTTGTTTAGAATGTTGTTTACCACTCCTTTATTAATTAGAGATTGATAGAGTGTGAGAAACTGTGCGGTAGGATTATATGATAGAACTTTATAATATTCAATGTCTTTTAAAATCCTGTCTGCCTCTTTTAGATATTCTGTAAGGTCCTGGATAATTATCCCTCCCCCCTTGTCGGCATCACGAATGATAATATTGGAATTGTTAGCAAGAGACTGTATAGCTAATTTGTGACTCTGTCTTTTGTAAAAACTCTTCTTGGAGTTTTTCTTTTTGATTTTTTCAAAGTCTTCCAGAACTAAGTTCTGGAAGACCTCTATGTAATGGTTATGCCCTGGAGGGGAGAAAGAAGATTTTGTCTTAACATTGGTATGTATTATACCCTCATACAGGTGTGTTGTGAAATTATCAACAGTACTGTATATGGTGGGAGTTCTATTTCCATAATCCATAGTATCTGTAAGAATACATACTGTATTTTTTTCTTCTGGATTGTGTTTTTTATATTCTTTTGCGCAAAATATTTTTGAAGAGCTAGTTTTCTAGTGAAACGATATATACTGTTCTTTATGTATGTTTTTATAGAACACAGCAAATTTTGAAAAAGTTTGGAAGAGTGTAATTTTGAAGGTGTAAGATACAAAATACAAAATTGGATAGCTCTATATATATTAATAGGCACATCATATCCATCATTACCATTAATATTATCTTTTAAGAATAATTCACCACCAGTGTAATATTTAAAGTTCTTTAATCATTTTTTCTTTCTAAGTTCCATTCAGTTAACAAATATGCAATCCAAAGAGGAAAGAAATAAAAAAAGATCCACTTTCAATTTAATGGGACAAACATGCTCCAATGCCATGGAATCAGATCCCAATACAGTCACTTCTATGAAGGATCTTTTCCATGCTTTGGAGGATGAAATTCTTAAAGAACACCGACATTGGTGGGACCTTACTACCTTAGAAAAATATTTAGAAATTAAACAGATCCCTAGAGGTTTGCGTGTCCTGAAACACTGTTCCTTTAAGGAGGACACAGAACTCCTTGAGAAATGGTATAAGATTTTAGATGATTGTGCTTTCGATCTAATGAAAATTTTGATTGAACACAAACACCTTTTATCAGACAAATGCAGTGAGAATATTGATAAAATCCAAGCAGATCTAATTAAATATTTAGAGAACCCAGACTATGAACGACTTTTAAAGAGAATGTACGAACCTACTGACAAAGTCAAAGAGGATTTAGTTCTATCCAAAAATAAGAAGTTAGAGAGAGATAATAATGATTATCTAAAGAATCAAGTTTACACTTATAATAGGCAAACACAGGCAATTGTAGAAGAAAATCTAGAGACATCAGAAAATGCATCAGGGGACAGAGAGATACTATCATCCCATGATAATGACACTCAACAAGGTACCAATTTTTCAAAACACAGACCTACACACCGTTCTAATTTCAGACAATTTAGACGACAAGAACACACCCATTCACACCCGCGAAATAGGTTTCACCAACAACCATATTATCATCAGCAACATTACCAAACCAGACAAGAACCATGGAACAGGCAATCCTATTACAATAGATACGAGCAGAACAGACATGACTTTTAGAACAGACAATCCAGACCTGACAATTTCAACCAATATGACCAATATTACAGACGAGACAATTTCAATCAGTTTGACCAACACCACAGAAGAGATAGTTATAATAGAAATTATGAAACCCCCAGATTCTATGGATACAATCAGAGGGAACGAGATTTGAATAACCCTAGAGAGAACAGAGATCATATAGACCTGATTTTAGAATGAACAGCCCACTCAGGAATAAAACTGGGGATCAAGAACACCAAAAAACTTCTTTTAATAATTTCCAACACAACAACAGGTTCTCTCCACTAGCTTCCACATCTGATGACAATGTTTTCCCAGAGAGACATGCCAGAAATAATTCTAATCTGGCTGTTACATCTCCTTTTTTAGGGAATGCTCCAAAATCAGGCAAAAATCCCCCAGACGAACAAAACTACAACAAAAAAAGACCATTTCACACAGACCAAGAGGCCGAGGCCTTACCACCCAGAAAAAAGAATCACAAAAACTAGATAAGGGCATATTCAATCAGTCATCCCACAACCTTACTATTAATGAGAAGAGAGTTTTGAAACAGGGTCTTTCCTTCTGTCCACCAAATCCACATAACAATTTTAATTTATTTGTTGATCTTAATCGTTTCACTAGAAAACTAGCTCTTCAAAAATATTTTGTGCAAAAGAATATAAAAAAACACAATCCAGAAGAAAAAAATACAGTATGTATTCTTACAGATACTATGGATTATGGAAATAGAACTCCCACCATATACAGTACTGTTGATAATTTCACAACACACCTGTATGAGGGTATAATACATACCAATGTTAAGACAAAATCTTCTTTCTCCCCTCCAGGGCATAACCATTACATAGATGTCTTCCAGAACTTAGTTCTGGAAGACTTTGAAAAAATCAAAAAGAAAAACTCCAAGAAGAGTTTTTACAAAAGACAGAGTCACAAATTAGCTATACAGTCTCTTGCTAACAATTCCAATATTATCATTCGTGATGCCGACAAGGGGGGAGGGATCATTATCCAGGACCTTACAGAATATCTAAAAGAGGCAGACAGGATTTTAAAAGACATTGAATATTATAAAGTTCTATCATATAATCCTATCGCACAGTTTCTCACACTCTATCAATCTCTAATTAATAAAGGAGTGGTAAACAACATTCTAAACAAAGATGAATCTAGTTTTCTGAAAGTTAGTAACCCAAGTGTAGCCCACTATTACCACTTACCTAAAATTCACAAAAGTCTAACCAATCCGCCAGGTCGCCCCATCATTGCTGGCATTGATAATCTCACCTACAATTTGTCTTATTATGTTGATATTATTTTGCAGAAATATGTTTTAGGTTTGCCCTCATATATTAAAGATGGTACAGACCTATTAAATAAAATTAAGAACATTAAAAATACAGGTGACCTCATATGGATCACATGTGACGTCAGTGCATTATATTCAAACATAGCACACCAATTGGGTCTCCAAGCAATATCTGTTTTTTTAAATCGTGATCTATATATGCCAAAAACACAGAGAGATTTTATTTTGGAGTGTATTGAGTTTATTCTTAAACACAATTATTTTATTTATCAAGACGCTTATTATTTGCAGATTAAGGGGACGGCCATGGGCACCAGATTCGCCCCTAGCTTTGCCAATCTTTTTATGGGCATTTTCGAGGAACTCTATATTTACAACTCCTCAGCAGGGGCGAGTCTGGTGCACTATGGCCGTTATATAACCGATCTGATTTTCATCTGGAAGGGCGACCAAACATCAGCACATACATTTACAGAATCTATGAACAAGAACAACATGGGTCTAACTTTCACAGCTAACATCAACTCAGAAACTATAGATTTCTTAGATTTGACTTTAAGTTGGGACACAGACGGCAATCTCAGTTCTAAAACATTTTTTAAAAAAGTCGGCAGCAACAGTTATTTAGATTATACAAGTAACCATCATAAAAAATGGCTATCTAATATACCGTATAGTCAGTTTGAAAGAATTAAACGTAACTGTTCAGATTCCAACTCTTTTGAGGAAGCCATATAATATATGAAAGATTTACTGAAAAAGGTTACCCTCCTGACCTCTTAGATAATTGTTTTAATAAAGTTAGAGATTTAGACAGGGAGAAACTGTTAAGTAAAGATAAACCAACCATAAACAAAGATGAAAATTATTCTTCAGAACCATTGTTTATAACACAATACAATTCTAATTATATACAAATACAGAAGGCCATTAATAAACATTGGCACATCATTAGGAGAGACCCTGTTTTAAAGACCCTTTTGGGTGAACATCCAAAAATTGTATATACTAGAGCACCAACACTTAGAAGTAAACTGGCACCAAGTAAAAAGGTCAAACATATTCTATCTAACTCTCAACCTACGACCAAGCATATTCTATGTAACTCTCAACCTACGACTAAGCAGCAAAAAACCTTTCCCTTTTCTTCTTTTTTTGAAAGGATAGGGGTATATAAATGTGGTCAAAAGAAGTGCAATACATGCAAAGTCATAACCTCTGGGAAAAAGACATTTCAATCCTATGTCAGTGGTGAAGTTTTTGACATCAATAGATTTATGAATTGCAACTCTACCTATATAGTACACGTTTTGGAGTGTTGCTGTGGGATCCAGTATGTAAGTAGGTCGTACCTCCAGGAAGGCCAAAGTATGCTGGGGAGAGCACTGGCGTAATTGCAAGAATTGTCTTAAAAAAAAGATCAAACATAGCATTCCTGAACACTGCCTAACTAAACATAAAGGAAATCCTGACATCTTTAAATTTTACCCTATTGATTACATTCCACCTTCCACAGATTATAATAGAATTATTCAGTTAAGGATCCGTGAAACTTTTTGGATTCATAAATTGAAAACCTTATATCCATTGGGCCTCAATTCAAATCTGGATTTAGCTGCTTTCAGTTAGAAATTCTCTTCCATCTTTCTCCCCCCCCTCTCTCTTTCATTACATTACTCGTGTTCATATTTTCCATCACCCAGGTTAATATCTATTAGAATGAATCTTACATCTAGTTGCATGCCCATTCACCAATTGCATCCTATCAATTGAGTCAGAGTCAGATCCAGACACATACTTACTTCCTCTTATAACAGCATTGTACCCAAAATATTTTGCATAGCATCTAGATTTTTGATGCACCTAAGTATTCTATACGGTGCCGATTAGATGATACATGCCTGTTCCCCTGATGCATTACAAAGAGATTTTTTGGACAGATTTTCCCCCTCTATACCGATTTTATTATACAGGACAGACTAAAATAGCCTCCTCATGAGGTATATGTATTTATTGACAACATACATTTAAATAGAAAGTACACATGGACATAATTTGGTTTTCTAACACAAGATGAGATCATACATACCTCGTTTTTATTTTCTCATTTTATTTTATAATTTTTTTCTCGATAAAATATATATACATAAGAAGATCTTCACTATATTTTTTCTAGTTTTTAGCTTTTAGTCTCATTTTTTATTATTTATATCCCAATTGCTAGAACAAATCTCACAAAATTTTGTGTATCTTCTAGGGCGGTTTTAAAAATCCATTCCTCAGGACAAATATATTGTAATCTAAGGTCAAATATTATTCTCTACGGCGTTTTTTAAAAACCATTTCTTAGGACAAATACATTGTAACTTAGGGTCAAAACATGATTTGTAACAACTATGCAGATATTAGATACAATTTGTATTTTATGTACTGTATTCTATATACTGTTTGCATTGACTTTGTACTCTGTTTATTTGCATAAACTTTTTTTTCCGATCATCTAGCTTGTGATTGGTCTGACATTGACCAATCTATTCTCTTGGCAGGCTTTTTAAATGTGCTTCTATACTATTTGTATCATACACCTTTTCTGATGAAAAGGCCGAGAAACGCGTTAAAGCTCACCTCAAATAAAGTGTTTTTACTTTTTTATATACCAAGCCTTGTATCATTTGGCTTTTTTACCCTTGTCTGCCAAGTTTTCTACTACCAGTAGACTTTTCCACCGAGTGTAGCTTTGTCGAGGACGGCTTTCTAGCTACCAGCTACAAGCGTGGATTATACACGGAGAACAGCTGCACGCTGTTACTTCCCACAGCACAGCTATAGAAGATTCGGACTCGATCTGTGGAGGAGAGCCCACAGCTGTTCGTTCAGGAACTCGGACGTTAACCTGGCACAGCGTACTGACTGCTGCTAAAACGTCAGTCTGCCTATTTGCACCACTTTCAACAAGGGTGCCAGTATCCTTGTGAGTATATTTTCACTTGTCTTCACTTCCACTGTGATTTTTACCCACGAAACCTACTTGCACAATGAGGCGCTGTCTTTTCTTGCATCACTTTTAGATACTGGGTCCTGATCAGACATCTACAAGACTAGCTGCCGACTGCACTACGAACATTTTTGTTTTGAACACTTCGACTGGGATGATAAAGATCTTCACAACCTATTTTTGAATATTGACGATTCCAGTCACCTATTTCCAGCACTACTTCTGGGACTTATATCACGATAAGCCTTTTTTTCTACATTTTTTTTATTTATTGGTTAAATTGCATATTTTGTATCACTTCAGTTGTTTCGGCTGTTAGGCAATTACATTGCATATTTTGTATCACTTAAGTTGTTTTAGTTGTTAGGCTATTATTCACGACGACACACACAAAGGTCTACAGATACACATCTTACAATTGTAATATAATTTAACATTGTATTCAGACTTTAAAGCACCTTCTATACACATTTTCAAACATAGACTTCTTTACACCTAGAAGGACATTTTTATGGTTAATTTGAAATTTTGCAACTACACTTTTTAATATCTTAGGAGGATTAACCAATTACTCTGAGTTCACCACCTACGGGTCTTTGGCGCATGCTATTACCATTTTTTATATTTGGTATTATAACTCATTTGAATAAAAACAAATGAATTTGAATCGATTTGTTGGCACTCATTAGTTATGTTACGTCGATTCGGATTTGTCAAAAATATCCAAGTTATACAATACAAACCATACTAGTCCAAAACCGAACTTAAAACTTTTACCTGTTCAATCTCACTCATATTTTAATTATTTGATAATAATATCTCATTTTCAAACTATTTTGTGGTTCTTTGGATTTATTAAAAAATTTTTTTTTTTAAAAAGACAACTGCGCCACGCACATCCGAATGAAACCGAATAAGTCTGAACGATTTGAATATTCCGGAACAAATTTATTCGGATTAGTATGCCTTCGGAAAGGATTTGATTCGGAAATTCGAATCGGTCCCAAGCTCCGAATTTGATCAAATTCGTCCGAATTCGTAACGAAACGAAACGCACATGTCTATACAGTGCCACTTTTGTGATTATGGTATCTCTCCAGTTGCAGAAAGGTATCAACTTGCATTTTCCCTTCTGCAACAGTAGGGACAGTGGCGGTTTTCCAATGTCTGTGGCTCAAAGATTTGACGCTGTTCAACATTATGTGTAACAAGTCCTGCATTACTTTCATTTTTAATTTGGGAGGTGAAGAGACTTATAAGATTTTGGGATCCTTAGGTATAATGGCTCCGACATCACTGCTCTTTATTGTTACGACTTCTAACCAAAACGAGTCCAAGCAATTACAACTCCACTGAATGTGTTAAAGAGACCCCTCCTCTCCACATCCCCTCCAGCACTTGCTATTTTAATTGCTATACATTTTCTAATCTGCTGGAGGTGAGATACCACCTTGTCAAAAAATTTGGGCTTTGGCAGAAATAGAAGCTGATTGACATGAACTCGGCTCCCAATTGCCTGTCCCAAAGTTTGGTGTAAGAAGGAAGTATATTAGTCTCTGGTAACCAATTAGAGACTGCACTGGGGGGTGTCTGCATTAAGCATAGTTTCTCAAATGCAGTCAACAGGCAAGCTAGGTCTTGTTACCGGGGAGTGTTTTAACAAAGTGCCTTATCTGTGCATAAGAAATCCACGTTGGACCCTAATGCATCTAAGCTGGAGACGTTGCGGCATGATAGGAACAATTAAACATATATGGTGGGATTGTCCAACAACTCAAACGTTGTGGTTGGAGACTTCTTTATGTATTAATACATCCTGAACAAAAAGGATTTCCAATTAGTTATTTATACCACTCTTTTAAATAGACGTATTTAGGGTATTTTGCAAAATTAGGGCTAAACATAACATATATACTAAATTGGTACCAAATCTATCATAGCTAGAAATTGAAAGAAAACGAATCTCCCAGATGTAGATATGTTAACATCTGTGGGCCGAATTATCAAGGGCCGAATGGCCCTGAATACCCCTGTTTCCGCACGAGCCTTCAGGCTCGCCAGAAACAGGAGATAAGAAGCTGCGGTCTTAAGACCGCTGCTCCTTAACTCGTCCGCCGCCTCTGAGACGGTCGACAGCAATCAGCCTGATCGAATACGATCAGGTAGATTTACACTCCCTGCTAATGGCCGATTGGCAGCAAATCTACAGGGGCGGCATTGCACAAGCAGTTCACCAGAACTGCTTGTGCAATATTAAATGACGACAGCGTATATACTAGAAGAATATTCTTATATTAAAACTAAAAAAGAAGATACCTTTCAAATGATACGTTTTTATTGGGACAAATTCATAAACAAAGATTGTGAGAATTGAATATAAAATTAGTAATTCAATGAGGAGAGCGCCCAGAGACGAAAGGGGAGAGATTTTTTTTTTCTTCCTTTTCTTTTTTTTTCTCTCTCTTTTCTTTTATCCCCTAAAAATACTCTTATATAATACCTTTTTCTATGTAAAGGTTTTATACCAACATTTATGCTAGAGTTATTTAATGAGGAATATGTAGTAAGTCAACAATAATAGAAGTTTGGTTTACTCTAACATATCTATCTTTTGGTAACAAAAGATGTATACATTTGTATTCATCTTATATGATTGTTTATGTTGCTATTATGGATGCAATTTTTTTTAAAAAAAGGTAAAAAATAAAGGAAAAAAAAATCCACGCTGGGAATAGGTTAGTGTCAGTGCAATGTAATTCGTCAAATGGCTTAATTTTACCTTGATGCAGGATGCAACCTAGGATTAATTTCTCTATATGGAAACTCACAACAAGATTTTTTGTCTCATCACACCAGGAAATGGATAGATTATGTAAAATTGGAATCATTTGAGAGGTCCTTGTTGATATATTAGTGGAGGTATTTCTTATCTTGTCCCAGATTATGAATAGTTCTGTCATTTATGGGTAATACAAGTGTAATGATGGCCTTTGTATTACTTGTAACCATACCAGAAAGCCTGCATTACCAGTCTTCAGGATCATCCTATCTAGCTGAACTCATAGTTTTTATAGGGTTGTTCGCACACCAATCCGGTAGCCTGTGAGGGTGGCTGTTGCTTATTTATAAGCCATGGTATGTGGGACCCCCAGTCCACCTCTATCTTTAGGTAGGTACTGTGTCCATTTGGCTATTCTAGGCTTTACACCCTGCTAAATAGATTGTTTGTAAAGTAGTGAATGTACAGCCTGTATAACAGTGTAAATTTGCTGTCCCCTCAAAATAACTCAACACGCAACCATTAATGTATAAACCGTTAGCAACAAAAGTGGACTCAAGACCATACAGTGGCTTTAAAGGACAGGTTCCACTCAGAACAAGCCTCACCATGGTCGACCAAAGAAGTTGAGTGCACGTGCGCAGCGTCATATCCAGAGGTTGTCTTTGGTTAATAGACGTATGAGTGCTGCCAGCATTGCTGCAGAGGTTGAAGGGGTGGGGGGTCAGCATGTCATGGATTACTGGAACCATGTCTTGTTGTCCGATGAGACCAAGATAAACTTATTTGGTTCAGATGGTGTCAAGCGTGTGTGGCAGCAACCAGACAGGAGTACAAAGACAAGTGTGTCTTGCCTACAGTAAAGCATGGTGGTGGGAGTGTCATGGTCTGGGCCTGCATGAGTGCTGCCAGCACTGGGGAGCTACAGTTCATTGGGGAAACCATGAATGCTAACATGTACTGTGACATACTGAAGCAGAGCATGATCCCCTCCCTTCGGAGACTGGGCCGCAGCGACCCCAAACACACCTCCAAGATGACCACTGCCTTGCTAAAGAATCTGAGGGTAAAGGTGATTGACTGGCCAAGCATGTCTCCAGACTTAAACCCTATTAAGCATCTGTGGGGCATCCTCAAACAGAAGGTAGGGAGCGCAAGGTCTCTTACATCCACCAGCTCCATGATGTCGTCATAAAAGAGTGGAAGAGGACTCCAGTGGCAAGCTGTGAAGCTCTGGTGAACTCCATGCCCAAGAGGGTTAAGGCAGTGCTTGAAAATAATGGTGGCCACACAAAAAAATTGACATTTTGGGGCCAATTTGGACATTTCCACTTAGGGGTGTACTCACTTTTTTTTGCTAACGATTTAGACATTAATGACTGTGTGTTGAGTTATTTTGAGGGGACAGCAAATTTACACTGATATACAGACTGTACACTCACTACTTTACATTGTAGCAAAGTGCAATTTCTTCAGTGTTGTCACATGAAAAGATATAATGAAATATTTACAAAAATGTGAGGGGTGTATTCACTTTTGTGAGATACTGTAATTAACATTTCAGACTTTGTCAGATTAAGTTCGAAGTTTGATACGATGCCATATTCCTTAAACACCTCTAAAGCTCTGAGGTTTCTACCCTACTAAAGGTCATTAGTATTTCATCTATGTACATTGCCAACTGGTGCTCACAGTGACTCCAACAGAAATCAATGTTATTTGAGGATGTTTTTGGATGATGGCAAGAATATCTATGGACAAAGCAAATAATATTGGGGACACATTGGGGATATTTTTTATTTTTTTTATTTATTTATTTATAAAGGGTGCTCAAATATCATCACAAAAGCCTGTGTAGGCTACCAAGAAAGTAGAAATAACATTGATATTGAAGATATCGCAATATGTAATAGTACAAGATTATATTATTCTAGTCAGCATTTGCAATGTCTCTGATGAGAGCTTCAGGATCTACTCAAGCTCCTGTTTTTTTATCCAAAAGGAGGAAAAGATCCTCAACTAAAAATATAAAACAAAATTAAACATAAAATCAAACATAAATTCAATCACAATGAAAGAGAGAAGTAATAAAAAGGAGTAAGTTAGAGAGCTTGCCTTTACCTTGAGGAAGACTAGGCCTTGGCAAGTGGATATGCCCAAAGATTCCGTCCTGCTAGAACAAAAGTCACCCCCTTCACGAGTGACCAGAGGCATCGAAATTGTTGCAAATAGGGAGCAGACAGACACCATAACATTTTTGGAAAGCAATAATTTTGAGGAGCTGTATTCTACCCACGAGCGAAAGAGGCAGATTATTCCAAGCATGCAACAGACTCTGAATGCTAATAATGGCTTTACTAATGTTCAGGTGATACAACTGGTATCGGTTAATATGTAAGTAATTTTCCTGTTAATGTTAATGTTGTTGAGCAGCAGAGAATTATGCATGTTTTGTAACCAGGTCACCTCAGCTATATGTGTTGATTTTGTAACCAGAAAAATTTATGAATTGGCTCATAATTCCTAATAATTTAGGTATATTAATGAAAGGATTAGAGACATAAAGAAGGAGATCATCCACGTAGAGTGATAAATGTATAGGCTGTGTGTTAATTGTTAGACCTTTACTTTATTGTCTGATATAACAGGCTAATGGCTAGGTTGAACAATAAGAGGGACAACGGGCAACCTTGCCTGGTCCCTCTTTATAGTAGAAAGGAGGGTGAGATACCTCCATTGATGATTAAATAAACAGAGGGTGTAGTATATAATTGATTGTTGTTAGGAAATTTCCAGCTATGCCAAAATTAGCTAAGGAAATGTAAATATGATCCCATTCTATTCTGTCAAATGATTTCTCAGCATCAACAGATAGTAAGCAGGCCTCCTCCATGGAAAGGTTTGGATCTATTTGATGTCTATGCCAGTAGTGGGAAATGACAGCACGAGTATTATGTTGACCACTGAAGAGCGGCGTTTAATGAACCCAGTTTGATCAGAAATTGTAGAACCTCGGCTAATCTGTCCACTAAGATTTTGGCAAACAATTTATAGCCGCTATCAAGCAAAGAAATTAGCCTATACGAGGGTGAATGGGTGGGATCTCTTTCAGGTTTTGGCAATACACAAATATGCACATCTGTGAATTGGATATCTGGTTTTGAATGCCCAGATAAGTAACTTAAAACATGGAAGTTAAGATTAGTATTCTATAGGGAGGCTGTCAGGACCTGCATATTTACCCAATTTAGAATTACCAATAGCCCTAAGGACCTTTTGTAGTTGAATAGGGGCATTTAGGGTGGCTTGTTGTTCTTCTGTTAGCTGTGGGATTCTTATGTTATTCCAGAACATCTGTTTGTCCTGTTCCATAATCTCCTGTCCAGAATACAGCGATTTATAACATGAAACAAATTCCTTCATAATGTCTGAAGTGTCAGTTTTAAGCTGTGCTCCTACTCTGATGGCCGTTATGATAGATTTAGGGGAATTAAGACTAACCATTTTCGCTAAGAGTTTTCCTGTTTTGTTTCCATAACGATAGAATCTGCCCTGTCTGTGAAGATTGTATACCTGATCTTAAAGTTGAAGATGAGTGGGTCTCTCTTTTATCAGGGCAAAATCTTTATGTCTGTTTTAAACAGAAGGGTCATTTAAATATTAATTGTAAGTGTCAATAAGGCTGGAGAGCAGCTGCATAGTCACTTTCTTTCGAGAGGCATTATAATGGGCTTTGTAAGCTTTAATTCTACCTCTGAGGACAGCTTTAAAAGTGTGCCAAAATAAATCTACATTGTTCCTATTTTGTTCATTATCAATAGTGAAGTCTAGCCAATAGGATCTGAGTTGTTGTCGGAATTTTAGCTTGTTATATAGGTAAGTGGGGAACCTCCATGTCTTTTGAGGCGGCTTTGAAATATGAGGTTGGAGAGTGAGTCAAATTGGAGCGTGATCTGATAAAGTAATTTGTAATATGAACAAATTCGATATGTTTGGGGTTATATGGGGTGAAGTGAGGAAGTAGTCTATACGAGAGAAAGTGTGATGAGTTTTTGAAACACAGGTGTAATCTCTTTGGTCCGGTGACATGCTCTCTATAGGTCCAAGAGAACTAGACTGTCTTGAAATGTTGCTATAAGTTGTGTTTCTTTTTTATGTCTAGAGAGGATCTGCTGTGACGCAGAAGGCTGGGATGGATCAGAAAATCTATCCAGAGGGTGAGCCTGGGCCAAGTTGAAGTTGCCCCCTACAATTAAGGGTACTGCGCTATGCAGGGTGAGGAGCGATTGCTGAACTGACCAAAAGTTAGAGTTAATGTTATTTGGGCCGTATAAAATGCGAAGTTGATAGGTATATGAGCTAATATGAATGTTCGTAATATGATACCGGCCAATGAGGTTAGCTTTTGTGTTTGAGAAAGTGACAGGAAGGTCTTTTTGAGTCGCTACCCCCTGCTTCCTGCCCTCTGTTGGTGTGTACAGAATTTGTCCTACCCATCTAATCATCCATTTTTCATGTTCCTCTTCGGTCAAGTGGGTTTCCTGGAGGAGGGCGATATCTGCATGTATTGAATTGACATAGTAAAGTATTTTACTTCTCTTAGATGAGTAGTAATTCCCCCAACATTTCAGGAGACAGTATTAAAATTTAAAGCCATAATAATGGTATGTATGATAAATTATGGGCAGGCTGGTATTTTTGGGGAAAAAGAAGTGGTAGGGGGACAGGAGTGTCGTGTCTCTAATGTATATGGTAGTGGTGAGGCATTGCGAAGGTCATGGAGAGTAAAAAGACTCACATAAAGGAGGCGGGTGGCAGCTTGTACAGGACGGAAGTCATCTGAGTGAAAGCAGGACCAGGGGGAAGCCACTCAGAGGCTATGGAAATAACCTTCTCTTCCATGCTACTAGCCAGATGCTCCGCCACCCACTAGAAGTTGCAAGCTTGGTAGTTGGGGAATTATATATAGAGAAAAAATAGGTCAATGAATTTGTGACTGAATTTCATGTGATACATGGCCGTGTTGAGAAATGTCAAATAAACCCGATCAAATGCTTTTTCGGCCTCGGGGGATATTAGGTCTAAGGGAGTATTGTTGTTTTAGCATAAGAAATAAGTTGGAGTGCCTTTAAGGTATTGACCATCACTTCTCTACCAGGGATAAAGCCGACTTGATCATGGTAAATCAGTTTGGGTAAGAATCGGATTATCTGCATGGCCAATATCGTGTAAAAAAGTTTATTGTTTGTGTTGAGTAAGGAGATTGAGCGGAAATTATCGGGCTTAATTTGGGGTTTGCCAGGTTTTGGTAGCACAGCTTGCAACATAACTGCTGTGAAACGCCCATTTTGAAGTAAGGTATTAACGGTTAGATTACAAGTGGTGCGCTAATTTTTTGCGCTCCTGCAAACAAGCACAAGCAAATTTGCCCCCACTGCAAGATACTCCCTTTCTTTACAACTCTTGGTGATCCCCCAGTTCAATTATCCTTTTTTTATTTATTAACCCCCACAAGCATGTATATGGTAGTAGTGAGGCATTGTGAAGGTCAGGGAGAGTAAAAAGACTTACATAAAGGAGGCGGGTGGCAGCTTGTGCAGGATGGAAGTCATCTGAGTGAAGGCGGGACCAGGGGGAATCCACTCGGAGGCTATGGAAATAACCTTCTCTTCCATGCTACTAGCCAGATGCTCCACCCACTGGAAGTTGCAAGCTTGGTAGTTGGGGAATAATATATAGGGAAAACAATAGGTCAATGAATTTGTGACTGAATTTCACGTGATACATGGCTGTGCTGAGAAATGTCCAATAAACCCGATCAAATGCTTTTTCGGCTGGATATTAGGGCTAAGGGAGTATTGTTGTTTTAGCATAAGAAATAAGTTGGAAGGCCTTTAAGGTATTGTCTGTCGTTTCTCTACCAGGGATAAAGCCAAATTGATCATGGTAAATCAGTTTGGGTAAGAATCGGATTATCTGCATGGCCAATATTGTGTAAAAAAGTTTAATGTTGGTGTTTAGTAAGGAGATTAGGCGGAAATTATCAGGCTTAATTTGGGGTTTGCCAGGTTTTTGTAGCACAGCTTGCAACATAACTGCTGTGAAACCCCCATTTTCAAGTAAAGTATTAAGGGTTAGATAACAAGTGGAGCGCTAATTTATCGCGTGCCGGCAAACAGGCAAATTTGCCCGTTTGCGGGTGCACGATAAATAACCAGCCATTACAACTCTGGTTAATTTTCTAAATGTCCCCCAATTGCATAAGTGATATTTTACACTCCACTTATAATCTGGTTCTAAATAAGTGTAGGAGTGTGTGGCAGAAGAGGTTTGTTGTTTTCTCTTGTTCAGAAAAGAATTGCCTGGTATTTCGGTGCTGGACTGTCATTGGGCAGAGTCAGACTGTATGCTACAGGATATTTTTTCTCTGTGAAAGGCATAATGTGCTAAATTAGAATGCACCCTGAGTGCCATTGGCCTTGTGGAAAAGCACGGAAGTTTCTCTAGATTTTGTTCTGTCTCAGTTGAGTGCGTCTCTCTATTTTCTTGTTTTTATGCAAATTACTCTTGGGTCTCCCTATGAGTAAAAAGGGGAACCCAGATGTGGACTCCTTGCACATATGCCCTAGAGAGATGCAGCTGCACCTCACTGATGAGGCCCAAGGGAGGCCGAAACGTACATCAGGGGTTTGTTGTTTTCTCTTGTTCAGAGAAGAATTGCCTGGTATTTTGGTGCTTGACTGTCATTGAACAGGGTCAGACTGATATGCTACAGTATATTTTTTCTCTGTGAAAGGCATAATGTGCTAAGAGAGACTGCACCCTGAGTGGCACTGGCCTTGTGGACAAGCACAGAAGTTTTTCTAGCTTTTGTTTTGTCTCAGTTGAGTGCGCCTATTTTCTTGTTTTTAATTTGGGGTTTGCGAGGTTTTGGTAACACAACTTGCAACATAACTGTTGTGAAACCACAAGTTTTAAGTAAGGTATTAAGGGTTAGATTACAAGTGGAGCGCTAATTTATCACGTGCCGGCAAACAAGATAATTTGCCCCCCACTGCAAGATACTCCTTTTCTTTACGACCCTTGGTGATCTCCCAATGCAATTACCCTTTTTTGATTTATTAACCCCCACAAGCATGTATATGGTAGTGAGGCATTGTAAAGGTCATGGAGGGTAAAAATTCTCACATAAAGGAGGCGGGTGGCAGCTTGTGCAGGACGAAAGTCATCTGAGAGAAGGCGGGACTAGGGGAATCCCCTCGGAGGCTATGGCAATAACTTTCTCTTCTATGCTACTAGCTAGATGCTCCCCCCACTGGAAGTTGCAAGCTTGGTAGTTGGGGAATTATATATAGAGAACAAAATAGGTCAATGAATTTGTGACTGAATTTCATGTGATACATGGCTGTGTTGATAAATGTCCAATAAACCCGATCAAATGCTTTTTTGGCATTGCTGGATATTAGGGCTAAGGGAGTATTGTTGTTTAAGCATAAGAAATAAGTTGGAGGGCCTTTAAGGTATTGTCCGTCGCTTCTCTACCAGGGATAAAGCCGACTTGATCGTGGTGAATCAGTTTGGGTAAGAATTGGATACTCTGCATGGACAATATTGTGTAACAAAGTTTAATATTGGTGTTTAGTAAGGAGATTGGGCGGAAATTATCAGGCTTAATTTGGGGTTTGCCAGGTTTTAGTAGCACAGCTTGCAACTTAACTGCTGTGAAACCCCCATTTTCAAGTAAGGTATTAAGGGTTAGATTACAAGTGGAGCGCTAATTTATTGCGCGTCGGCAAACAGGCAAATTTGCCAGTTTGCAGGTGCACGATAAATAACCAGCCATTACAACTCTGGTTAATTTTCTAAATGTCCCCCAATTGCATAAGTGATATTTTACACTCCACTTATAATCTGGCTCTAAATAAGTGTAGGAGTGTGTGGCAGAAGATGGGGTGCAAAAAGTGTATAGTATTTGATACTTAGACCATCTGGGCTTGGGCTTTTGCTGTAACTAAGCAGATTTTTAACCTTGTGCAACTTTTATTTTTATGTGCATTCAAAAGATCAAAGTAACAAGACATTAAAGCTTTTTATCTTCAACATTTTATTGATTTGTATTTGTTTGCAGGTGAAATTTGCTTAAAATTCACAACACTTATTTAATTGTCAAAAAGCAGTGTATACCAACTAGAAGCAAATACACATTAAACATTTCAGTTTAATGTTGTCAAAAAGCAATGTATACCAACTAGAAGCAAATACACATTCAACATTTCAGTTCAATTTGTATTTGCTTCAATCTGATCATTTATATCTGTGTCCAGAGAGATTTATTACTTTTCATGAAAATCAGAGCTCATATATCTGGGACTTTTAAAGTTCCACCCATTTTTTTAGAGATTTCAGCAATTTCAGGCCCTATGAATTACACAGTTGCCGTTTAGTGGCACCCAGCCACATAATTCAGAACTGCATCATTTAAGATTTTTGTCAAAGTAATGTGAGGTATATGGGCACACATTACAGCAGCCTTTCCCAATAGGAACGTATTGTGTGATTGTTAAAAGTTATCCCTTAAGCAGTAATATTTTTTTATAAATGTATTATGGAAGCAAAATTATATTGCAAAAATAATAGTGCATTACAAATACAACTTTTATATCCATTCAAATGTTCCCTAATAGAAATTAAAATTCTGAACTTTTTGTTGCTAAATAATCAGGTTTTATTTTAAGAGCTGTCATCTCTTTTCATTTGTCCTTTATGCACTGTAGGACTAAATAATTTAATTTGAGAATTTCCATTAGGGAATATTTAAAGCCAAGAGTCTCTTGTCTTTTTATATCTGAGTACTTCAAAGGACAGAACAATTCCTTCAGCAAATAAGGGTCTATAAGCAGAGGACATTGTGATTAAAAAGGGTACATACCTATAAAACTCCACCTTTGTAGTATTTGCTGAGGATTGGTATAGAAAGTATTCCTGGTACAAATTTTTTTTACCATAGTTCTGTCAAAAATGTCATTTAAATGGGACAAATGAAGGGCCACATTATAGTAAGTGTTAGATTGAGTCAATATGAAAAAGAATCTGGAAATAGACATTTTTTATAGCATCTCAATTTTAGACATCTGCTATAGATCACTAAGCAGGCACCAAGGAACTTTTAATCCATAATTATATTACATAGGTGCCAGTTTTTTGTTTTTTTTAGAATATTAGCCCGTGCCACATCTTTTCCCATTGCAATTCCCATTATAGCCACTCATCTGACCCATTAAACTAACTGACCTTATAGCTAATCAAGTAACCCTAACAGTAAATATGTCTCAGGGCAATGAGCCTTAGCCTCACCCTGACCTTAATAAATACACCTGAACACAATCTAACAATCATGAACACCTCCAACTTAACTCTAAACTGCAATCAACCCTTTACTTTGTCCCCTACTGCAAGATACTACCTTTCTTTACTACCCTTGGTGATCCCCCAGTGCAATTACCCTTTTTTATTATTTATTAACCCCAACAAGCTGACCCACTGCTTAACTGTGCCCCCCACACACACAGGGTACCCTCAACGCAACCCCTAACCTTTCTTCCAAAATCAAACATCATAATCACAACTGTAAAAATTACTTCAAAAATAAAAGCAAGAGTATACTTACCTTAATGTCTGGTTGAGGAATTTTGCTTCTTCAGCCTCTTCATTCTACACCATGTTCTGTGGATATAAGTAATTATCTCCTATTTATAGAAAATATGAGTCAATCCTGGTTGGTAATCTATGGGAAAAAAGGGGCAACCAGACGTGGACTCCTTGCTCAGTGTGCTTAGAGGAATATGGCTACACCTCACTGACCAGGCCTAATGAAGGCCGAAACGATCGTCTGGGGTTGCTGTGTTCCTTGTTCAGAGAGGAATTGCCTGGTAATTCGGCACTGGACTGACCGTAATAGGCGGGATCAAACTGATATACTACAGGAAAGTTATTCACTGTGAAAAGCATTACTGGGCTTGAAGAAGTTTCACCCAGGTGGTAAATCACCATAGAACAGGCTAACAATGGTATTGAGCTGGTTGTTCGTTCATATGAATGCACTTCTCTCTGTATGTATTTAGTCTCCCTATGGTAATCTGATTAACCAGTAAGGATTGAGGTTAGATGGGATCACTGTCAAAATTGAGCACACCCACTCTTCTAATGGGTTCATTTGTTTGGGGATTAATTAAATGTTAAAGGGACATAAAACCCAACAATTTTCTTTTATAATTCAGATAGACCATCAAATGTACTTCTGTTATCAAATTTGCTTCATTCTCTTGGTATCCTTTGGTAAAGGTGCAACAATGCACTACTGGGAGGTATATTAATATATTGGGTAAATTAATGACAAGTGGAATTTATGTGCAGGCGCCACTCTGTAGCTAGCTCCCAGTAGTGTATTCCTGCTCTTAACCCTACAAAGAAATGGTATTCAACAAAGGATATCAAGATAATTAAGCCATTTAGATTGGAAAGTTGTTTAAAACTGCCTGCTTTCTCTGAATCCCAAAAGAAAAATGATGGGTTTCATGTCCCTTTAACCCCTTAAGCTAAATGGGCATAGGTACTTTGTCACACAGTAGTTTGCACAGCTTACTGTGTTGACATAGTACCTATATCCAACACTTTGGCTCATGCTGCAGTCCCTGCAGAGACAGCAGAGACTGCAGCTGGGGGCAGAAGGCACCTGCCTTCATATTGTAAGGGAGCACTGATTGGGCTTCCATACCATATGAAGGCAGATTACCGATACAGACAGTGACACAGATAATGTCACTGTCTCTATTGGGTGCAGTGGTGCTGTGGGAGGTGTGGGAGGGAGGCAGGTGGTTAGCCCATCGCAAAAGGTATGGGATGGTATCCTACGCTACAGAAAATGTTTTTGTTGGGGTAGAGGGACTCGGCCCCTTCACTATAGAAAAGGGGAAAAAAGTAATAAATAAATTTAAAAAAAAGAAAGAAAGCATTGAACTATATATTGGCATATATCATCCAGTAACAAAGATGATGTCTGTCAGTGAGAGGGGAGAGGGTTAGAGAGTGCTGTTTGGGAGGGGGGATCCCTACACAACAGAAAAAAATCCCTTAACTGCATACTGACAGACCTTAAATGGTGGTGGTGAGGGGAGACAGTTGTTTAGGAGGGATTAGGTGGGGATCAGAAAGTTGGGAGGTGTCATATGGGACGGTAATCCCTACACTACAATAAAAATTACCCTTACCAGCTAACTGATTAAAGGGACAGTATACACCAATTTTCATATAACTGTATAGACACTACTATAATGAAGAATATGCACAGATACTGATTTAAAAATCCAGTATAAAACCTTTTAAAAACTTAATTGGAAGCTCCCAGTTTAGCACTGTTGATTAAGTTAGGCTGGGACACCCAGTGATAGGGGCTGGGAAAGCAGACACTCCCCCTCCCATCTTCCCTGCAATGAAGAAAAAGATCACAAAAACTGGAATATGTAGACCTAGGTCTACATCTGATCATTTGGGGCATGGTGAGGAGTCTGTAAATCAGCACAATGTTACTAATAAAATAAGCAAAACCATATATTGTTACAAAAATACTTCCAGATGGTGGTCTACATAAATGGTTAATCTACAAAATATTTATGCAAAAAAAATCTAGTGTACAATGTCCCTTTAAACCCTTGACTGCCAGTGATTTTAGAAGTATGCTACATAGCTGCAATTCACAGGCATCTAATTACCAAAACAACATAGACAAAGCCATTTCTGAACAAATGACAACCCAGACAAGCATTTACAACCATTAGTGTTATGACTGCACAAGCGGTATATAAATAATTTTAATGAGAAACCCATTGTTGTATAGGTAAATCAAAAAAACAAAGTCCCTATTTCTGTTAAATTAAGTGATAGCAAAAATGTGAAAAAATTCTCTGGTATTTTGGTCAAGTTTTTTTCTTAAATTCCTGTGTATATACACATATTAACACTTAAATATATATGTATATAATCATATACATATACAGTATATTTACAGTTTTAACAGTCCCCATAGACCGCTATGTAAAGGCACTTTTCACACCCCACACCCGCTCACTTTCAGCCCTTAAAACTGCTGCGTGCAGTTATTATTTGAAAAAAATAAAAATGCAACTTTTTTTTTTTATTAATAAAAACAACACTACACTTTATTTTGGGGGCGATTGGGGGACAATTTTAAAATTAACCAGAGATCTGATCTCTGCTTAATTTTCTGAGTGCTAATTGCTCGTGGTAGCATTAACCAGCCACTTGTAATGGCTGGTTATTTATCATGCGCACCTGTAAACGGACAAATGTTCACATTTACCTTTGCGATAGATTAGCGCTACACTTGTAATCTAGCCCTTACTGTAAACTCCAAGTTTGTGAGCCTTTCTGTGCATTTTATTTAAACTGTGTGACTGCCTCTGAACAGTTGGGACTTTATTATTTCACTCCCACCCCAAAGACAGTTATTAAAAATTCCTGGGGGTGCCAATGATTTGATCAATAATTAAATTACACAGATTTCTAACTATACAGCATAGATTTGATGCATAGTAATGGTTCTTTAAATACATCCCTAATAAGCCCCAAATATTGGATTCCAAATTCTCCCCTATTTGCAGAGACCTTTACCAGCTGCCTTTTTATTATGGATGGGTCTGTTTCATGCAAATGATACAAGCTGTTCTAAGCATGCAGGAAATTGGACAGCGGCATTAGGAATAATAAATGATGTATGGAAAGTACTTAGCAGTCATGCCTGTAAATCAGGCAGGTCTGTAAAGAGGTATTTAATATTTATTAATCCCCGTGGATAAATCACGCTGAGCCGGCAGCTTGTAATGCCGTCTATAATTTGCACCCTGATCAATGTGCAGCTTATAAATGCGCTTTCTCTTGCGTGTGGTATTTAAGATGAATCAGGGATAAATAAGCATTTTCTTGTACTCAGGGCTAAAACTCAAAGAATTAGAAAATGTCTAACTCATAATAGAAAACCATGGACTGTGCTAGGATTGTGCTTACGGGCACATTAGCATCTGTTTGTTTTCTTTGTTAGATCTAAAAGATGGTGCTGTAAAGTATATTGCAGTATTTTTTAAAGTCCAGTTTTTATGATTGTGGAGGTAATGGTATGTCGTAAATCCACCAATAGAATAGTGCAGGTGTGTAGTTATGCTAATTAGCTCAAGAAAATGTGTTTGCTTGGATCAACTGAGCCTAAATTTGTCACCATTTATACCAAAAATATTTTAACATAGTTGCTGCATTATATGTGTGATATAATGTTTTACAACAATTGGTTGTGCCCTAACAATGTTTCAACAAAGTCTTGATGTGTGTGCTGTTTTATTTAACATTATTTTAATCCTGAAATCACATGCTTCATGCTCCGCCAGGCTGGCTCACAGCTGAAGGTTTTTTTTTTTTTTAAATTTTGATCAATAAAGTGGGGCAAAAAAGTATTTAGTCAGCCACCAATTGTGCAAGTTCTCCCACTTAAGAAGATGAGAGAGGCCTGTAATTTTCATCATAGGTATACCTTAACTATGAGAGACAAAATGTGGAAACAAATCCAGACAATCACATTGTCTGATTTGGAAAGAATTTATTTGCAAATTATGGTGGAAAATAAGTATTTGGTCAATATCAAAAGTTCATCTCAATACTTTGTTATATATCCTTTGTTGGCAATGACAGAGGTCAAACATTTTCTGTAAGTCTTCACAATGTTGTCACACACTGCATGCAGATCTCCTCTAGAGCAGTGATGTTTTGGGGCTGTCGCCCGGGCGGTGTGTTTGGGATCATTGTCATGCTGAAAGACCCAGCCACGTTTCATCTTCAATGCCCTTGCTGATGGAAAGAGGTTTGCACTCAAAATCTCACGATACATGGCCCCATTCATTCTTTCATCCTGTTCCCTTTGCAGAGAAACAGCCCCAAAGCATGATGTTGCCACCCCCATGCTTCACAGTAGGTATGGTGTTCTTTGGTTGCAACTCAGCATTCTCTCTCCTCCAAACACGAGTTGTGTTTCTACCAAACAGTTCTACTTTGGTTTCATCTGACCATATGACATTCTCCCCATCTGCTTCTGGATCATCCAAATGCTCTCTAGCATACATCAGATGGGCCCGGACATGTACTGGCTTAAGCAGGGGGACACATCTGGCACTGCAGGATCTGAGTCCCTGGCGGCATAGTGTGTTACTGATGGTGGGCTTGGTTACGTTGGTCCCAGCTCTCTGCAGGTCATTCACTAGGTCCCCCGTGTGGTTCTGGGATGTTTGCTCACCGTTCTTGTGATCATTTTGACCCCACGGGGTGAGATCTTGCATGGAGCCCCAGATCGAGGGAGATTATCAGTGGTCTTGTATGTCTTCCATTTTCTAATTATTGCTCCCACAGTTGATTTCTTCACACCAAGCTGCTTGTCTATTGCAGATTCAGTCTTCCCAGCCCGGTGCAGGTCTACAATTTAGTTTCTGGTGTCCTTCGACAGCACTTTGGTCTTCACCATAGTGGAGTTTGGAGTGTGACTGTTTGATGTTGTGGACAGGTGTCTTTTATACTGATAACAAGTTCAAACAGGTGCCATTAATACAGGTTATGAGTGGAGGACAGAGGAGCCTCTTAAAGAAAAAGATACAGGTCTGTGAGAACCAGAAATTTTGCTTGTTTGTAGGTGATCAAATACTTTTTTTCCACCATAATATGCAAATAAATTCTTTCCAAATCAGACAATGTGATTGTCTGGATTTGTTTCCACATTTTGTCTCTCATAGTTGAGGTATACCTATGGTGAAAATTACAGGCCTCTCTCATCTTCTTAAGTGGGAGAACTTGCACAATTGGTGGCTGACTAAATACTTTTTTGCACCACTGTAGACTGTACAGTCTGTTTGCTTCCAATGTATACCTTCACCTGTGTCCAACATACACATGCACAGTTATATAATACAAGAAGAAGTCAAAGGTGCAACAGAGGTACAACCTCATATATCCAGTCGAAGAACACAATGGAGAAAGAATTCCAAAAATTAAGAATAATCAATCTTTCCTCCACACAATTGAATAAACTTGAAGAGATGGTTCTCTCTAGGGGGTTGGGATTTTCTCCATCAAGAGACTTTAATTTGTTTGATACTATTCTTGATATCAATAAATTTGTAAGGAAAATCACTCTAAAAAAGCATTTCAAAGATCCCAATGCCCCTGTTTATAATGTAGATTCTGACTGTGGTAACCACAGCTTGACACTTGTTCTTAATATAAATTGTAACTTTAATGAGCTATGTGATATTGTGTCTCTGTGTGAACTTCAGACAGAGTCTAACATCATAAGTGGATTAAACAAACAACAACCTATTAAGGAGGTAAAGACAAGTGTTTTATCCTGTCAATGCACGAAATGATGTTATTGAGATACTCCATTCGATTGTAGAGCAAGACCTAATATCTCTATTTGAAGAAGTCTCAAAAAATAAAGTAACACACGATAATCTGAATAGAAAAGAAAGGTTAGCTCTAACAAATCTGGAGAAAAATTCAGACTTAGTGATTCTCAATTCAGATAAAGGAGGATCTATTGTAGTCTTAAGTAAAGAACAATACCTCACTGAAGCCTATAGACAGCTGGGTGACATTGACATGTATAGGAAGCTTACATTTAATCCTGCACTTAAATTCCAGAGAGAACTAAGACATCTTATTTATTTAGGAATAGACAAATTGATTATATCTAAAAAGACCAGTGAGTATGTATATGTTGAGCATCCCAGAATTCCGATATTTAAATTCTTGACAAAAGTATACACAAGTCTCTGGTCAGTCCCCCATGGAGACCAATTATTTCAGCTATTGGCTCTCTGGGGGAGAGATTAGGACAGTGGGTAGATGCTCATCTTCAACCAATAGTACATTCACTACCTGTTTTTTTAAGAGACACCAAACACCTATTGAGATTGTTGCAGAATACAAGTTGGAGTAAAGGTTTCGTTTTTGTCACTATATTGGTTGTTTCTCTTTATTCCTGTATACCCCATAGCTTGGGCATTGCTGCTGTCAAGAATATGCTAGTAAGACATTCTGATTATGGTCTGGACCTCATTGAGTTCATATTGGAGGTGATCTCCTTTCTACTGGATCATAATTACTTTATCTTTAATGGTGAATTTTTCATGCAATTAAAAGGCCCCATCGTATGCCAACTTATATTTAGCAGATTTTGAGAGATAAGCAATTTTTAGTGAGACTAACATTTATAAGGATAACATCAAATTGTATTCAAGATTTATAGATGATGTACTAATGATATGGGAGGGACTTTGTTAAACATTTAAATGACAACACTGAAAATCTGCATTTTACATTCAACACCTCAGAAACTAGTATGCCATATTTGGATGTGTTACTGACCCATTATAACAACAATATAGTCACTGAGGTCTTCAGGAAGGAGGTCAATGGTAATACTATATTAAGAGCTGATTCATTACATCCACAACATCTAAAGAAGGGCATACCCAAGGGCCAGTATATCCGGTTAAGACAAAATTATACTAATCTAGAATATTATTGGCAACATGTGAATGATTTAACAACACACCTGATAGATAGGGGTTATGAACAAGTTGCTAGATTTGATAGAAATAATCTTTTAAAGGATAAGGTAAAGGAAAAAGCTAGCTATGGTGACATTAATTTTATAACCACATATAGTAGACAATTTAATAAAATATGTAATATTGTCAAGAAGAGACTTCCGATATTAGAAAAAGATAGTGATCTCCAAACAGTTTCTACCAATTGCAAGTTTGTTTCATGTAGATCGGAAACGATAGGAGATAAAATCGCTAATCATTTTGCAACAAATACCACAAAAAAAGAAACTAATACAAGCAACTGGCTTTCAAAAAAATTATTTTTTTACAAATGTGGAGGCAAACCTTGAAAAAGCTTCAGTTATGCTATGATTGGTGATACTTTCATTTATACTAATACAGGCAAGGTGTACCAAATTAGAAATATATTCAATTGTAATTCTACATATGTTGTATTTCTGATAACTTGTGGTTGTTGTAATTTCCAATATGTAGAACTTACCTCAAGATTTCTAAAAGATAGAATTAGAGAAAATTTGCTGTCATTAGAAGCAGATGTTCCTAAACTCCGGTGGCAAAACATTTTGCCAAACATATTAGGGGTGCGACTTTCTTCAACTTTCAAGGTATAGAACAAGTGACGTTAAATGTGAGAGGTAGAGACAGATATTTGGCACTTAGTAGAAAAATAGTCTTTTGGATATATACACTCTTAGAGCAAGACATCCCATGGGCATTAATAAGATAAGTGATGTCAAGATATTCATTGACCAGAGTTAGATATGCTGTGTCTTTATGTCTTAGTTTGGTTGCTATGATTTACTATTTAATCCAGGGACCCATTTTCTATCTTTTCTCCTATTTAGCAAATTGAACTAATTAGCAATTGAACTAATTGTAATAGTGAGTTACCTGAGATCGGCTTTCTATAAATGGTGGACTCGATATTGCCTTGAGTATTGCCTGTAAGGGTAACGTCAAGATAGTTTATACTCTTGTGGTTATACTCATGAGTAAATTTAAGATTTAATTCATTATCATGAAGATATTCCAAAAAAACAGGGATAGTCTCCTTACTGCCTGTCCAAATAAAGAGGAGATCGTCGATATATCTCTTATATACAGGGAGTGCAGAATTATTAGGCAAGTTGTATTTTTGAGGATTAATTTTATTATTGAACAACAACCATGTTCTCAATGAACCCAAAAAACTCATTAATATCAAAGCTGAATAGTTTTGGAAGTAGTTTTTAGTTTGTTTTTAGTTATAGCTATTTTAGGGGGATATCTGTGTGTGCAGGTGACTATTACTGTGCATAATTATTAGGCAACTTAACAAAAAACAAATATATACCCATTTCAATTATTTATTTTTACCAGTGAAACCAATATAACATCTCAACATTCACAAATATACATTTCTGACATTCAAAAACAAAACAAAAACAAATCAGTGACCAATATAGCCACCTTTCTTTGCAAGGACACTCAAAAGCCTGCCATCCATGGATTCTGTCAGTGTTTTGATCTGTTCACCATCAACATTGCGTGCAGCAGCAACCACAGCCTCCCAGACACTGTTCAGAGAGGTGTACTGTTTTCCCTCCTTGTAAATCTCACATTTGATGATGGACCACAGGTTCTCAATGGGGTTCAGATCAGGTGAACAAGGAGGCCATGTCATTAGATTTTCTTCTTTTATACCCTTTCTTGCCAGCCACGCTGTGGAGTACTTGGACGCGTGTGATGGAGCATTGTCCTGCATGAAAATCATGTTTTTCTTGAAGGATGCAGACTTCTTCCTGTACCACTGCTTGAAGAAGGTGTCTTCCAGAAACTGGCAGTAGGACTGGGAGTTGAGCTTGACTCCATCCTCAACCCGAAAAGGCCCCACAAGCTCATCTTTGATGATACCAGCCCAAACCAGTACTCCACCTCGCTGGCGTCTGAGTCGGACTGGAGCTCTCTGCCCTTTACCAATCCAGCCACGGGCCCATCCATCTGGCCCATCAAGACTCACTCTCATTTCATCAGTCCATAAAACCTTAGAAAAATCAGTCTTGAGATATTTCTTGGCCCAGTCTTGACGTTTCAGCTTGTGTGTCTTGTTCAGTGGTGGTCGTCTTTCAGCCTTTCTTACCTTGGCCATGTCTCTGAGTATTGCACACCTTGTGCTTTTGGGCACTCCAGTGATGTTGCAGCTCTGAAATATGGCCAAACTGGTGGCAAGTGGCATCTTGGCAGCTGCACGCTTGACTTTTCTCAGTTCATGGGCAGTTATTTTGCGCCTTGGTTTTTCCACACGCTTCTTGCGACCCTGTTGACTATTTTGAATGAAACGCTTGATTGTTCGATGATCACGCTTCAGAAGCTTTGCAATTTTAAGAGTGCTGCATCCCTCTGCAAGATATCTCACTATTTTTGACTTTTCTGAGCCTGTCAAGTCCTTCTTTTGACCCATTTTGCCAAAGGAAAGGAAGTTGCCTAATAATTATGCACACCTGATATAGGGTGTTGATGTCATTAGACCACACCCCTTCTCATTACAGAGATGCACATCACCTAATATGCTTAATTGGTAGTAGGCTTTCGAGCCTATACAGCTTGGAGTAAGACAACATGCATAAAGAGGATGATGTGGTCAAAATACTCATTTGCCTAATAATTCTGCACTCCCTGTAGAGATATAGAGTCCCTATAGGGGTTACTATCTCCAAAGATGTGGTAAAACTCCCACCATCCTAAAAACAAGTAAGCATAGGATGGGGCAAACTTTGCCACACACATTAGGCCAGAACCCAGCAATGACCAACAGCCAAGAACGGTATCAATTGAGAGAACCGAGACCACAAACAAAATACAAATAGTAGGTAATGTGGTTAATTTGTCATCCCACACCCTGAGTGAAGCACACTATAGGGTGTTAAGCTTAGGTTTGAACTTTGCACCTTCTAATTATTTTGATTTGTTTCAAACAATTATTGATACTAACAGACTTGTCCGCAACCTTACACTTAAAAAAATATTTTGTAGACAATACCTCTGCTGAGTTGGTTTTTGAGAATGCCAATGTGCCAAATACATGTAATATACCTAGCTTTAAAGAAGGCTGTGATATTATTACATTACAACAGCTTCAACTGGAAACATTGCCTGAACATGACACTCTCAACAGGGGTTCTAGTCTAATGAAAAAAATCTATGTACTTCCCTGTGCAAAGCAGAGGGAATATTATTGAAACCTTCCATAGCAAGGTGGAAAGAGATCTGATTAAACTTAAAAACAACAGATCCAGTTACAGACGTAATCTATCCTTATCCGAAAAAGAAGCCATTACTTCCTTAAAAAACAACGATGATTTTGTTGTGAGGAAGTCGGATAAGGGTGGAATGGTAGTTGTGATGGATCGTGTTCAATATGTTGCGGAGGGTCTGAGACAATTACAAAACAGGGATGATTACCTAGTGTTAAGTAGAGACCCTACACCAGAATATAAGAATGAACTTAGACATCTTTTGGATGATGGTCTGGAACAGGGGTGTTTAGATTGCAATACAGTTGAATACTTTTTGTTGAATATCCTAAAACTCCCCTGTTCCACCATTTTCCCAAAATACACAAATCTTTGGTTGACGTGAAAGGACGTCCAATCGTCAGTTGTGTGGACTACCTGCTGGGTAATCTGTCTCGGTGGCTGGACAACATTCTACAGCCTATTGTGGTGTCGTTACTCTCATATGTAAGAGGCACGAAACACATCCTTAATATACTAGATGATGTACAATGGTCAGATTCCTATTTATGGTTGACCATTGACGTTGTCTCTTTGTATTCGAGCATCCCTCATTCTAAGGGGATAAAAGCAATAACCTTCTTCCTTGATCACTTTACCGATTTACAATAGAGGTTTAAAAAACTTTATCCTTAAAGTGCTTGCCTTCTTGCTGACACATAATTTCTTTAAATTTGAGGATGCTTACTATCTCCAAAGATGTGGTACCGCCATGGGGGCAAAGTTTGCCCCATCCTATGCTAACTTGTTTTTAGGATGGTGGGAGTTTTACCACATCTTTGGAGTTAGAAACCCCTATAGGGACTCTATATCTCTATATAAGAGATATATTGATGATCTCCTCTTTATTTGGACAGGCAGTAAGGAGACTATCCCTGTTTTTTTGGAATATATTCATGCTAATGAATTAAATCTTAAATTTACTCATGAGTATAACCACAAGAGTATAAACTATCTTGACGTTACCCTTACAGGCAATACTCAAGGCAATATCGAATCCACCATTTATAGAAAGCCGATCTTAGGTAACTCACTATTACAGGGCACAAGTTGCCACCCAAGACATGTCCCCTTTGCTATTGCTAAAGGTGAATTCACCAGGCTTAAAAGGAATTGCACCAGCTCTTCACAATTTCAGAAGGAGTCATTAGACTTAGAGAAGAGACTGGAGAGTAGAAAATATACTAAAGCAGTGGTAAACAGAGCAAAGGAGGCAGTAAAATCAATAGAAAGGAAGGATCTTCTTGGTCAGTCATCCACAGAGAGGAATATGTTTAAAGGTGTAACCTTTGTTAATAATCATAGTGTGCAGTATCCTCAGATTTGTAAAATTATACGGAAAATTTTTTCTCTCCTCTCTGCGGACAACAAACTGGTAGACATTGTGAACAGTGGTCTTAGGTGCTCTTATAGGAAGAGCCCTACATTGGGTAACATTGTGGCACCTACTTTGTTAAAACCAAAGAATGAGGCTAAAGGATCTTGGCTCAAACACACTGGTATGTTTAAGTGTGGGCGTCGCAAATGTAAACCTTGTGACTACGTCAAAATCACTAAGATATTTTCAAGTATGGTTACTAACAAAACCTATGATATTAGAGCATGTATGAATTGCACTACAGAATATGCCATCTATCTTATTGAGTGCTCCCTGTGTCAGGTGCAATACGTAGGGCTCACCTCTAGGGATTTGAATACTAGGATGCGTGAACATTTGTCATCTTTTAAACTGAATAGAGCCACTACACCTATTGTACAACACTTTGGCACTTTCCATAATAATGATCTACAACATTTTTCCTGGTGTGCCATAGAAAAGATTGTCAGACCTACTAGGGGGGGGGGGGTGATATCGATCTACTGTTGGCAAGGAGGGAAGCATATTGGATATTCACTTTGGATACACGTCTGCCAAAAGGCTTAAACTCCAGATTTGATATTATCAACCATTGGGAGTAACCATTATCCTTGATCCAATTGTAATGGCTCTAAAAGGCTTTTTTGCTATATGAACCATAATAATTTGGATGAGTTGTATATGCCGGTGTCATCCTTTATTTTGTGTTATGTCCCCTAATGAACAGTTGTATGCATATACATATATATGTTTACTTATTTATTTGATGAATTATTATTTGTATACCTCCTCTAATTGTACGCCTCAATGGTAGACTTACTAATTTAATTTGCAATATCTTATTATGATTTTAATAACTATGGTGTGCACCTTGGGCTGGCTAGAGTACAGTATAGTATGGTATACATATATATCACTAAACCGTCAATCTATAGTGGGAGTGTTTCTCTGATTGGGTATAATCATATTATATTAGCTTGTATGAAGACGGACTGTGCTCACGCCAGTTTGGGGTACGCCAGTAGATTAGGTATACACTTTAGTCAGGTAATAGACATGTGGTCTCTATCAATAGGGGTACTGTTTAAATTTTAATGTATGCCTATTCGTGCACTAATCATTTATTCATTTATGTACATATATGGATTGATTGTATTCTTTTGCACTTCTCTGTATATTATAATTCTAATCTCTCATCTTATCGGATTGAAATGATATGTTGCCCCTTATAGCTTTATGTATAAGACGCCTTAGGGGTTATTATCCAATTTGTAATTTATATCTTTCATGTCAAATATTAAGTGCTGTAAGTTAAGGGTATGAAACTTTTTCAAAACGTCTATTGGTCAGATTCATGGGGGTGTGTTTTTGTCAACCAATTACATTTGTTTTAAGGGTTTTTAAACAGGTGTATGGGTCAGCACTTCAGGCTGTGACTACGGATATTATCCGAAATGCGTAAGCCTGTCAGTGCTGCGCCCATGTTGACCATTTCCTGTATACTTGCTGTATCTAGTTTTAAAATTTACAAAATAAATTTTTTGATACTTTTAATATATGATGGATGTCGGACGTCTTCATTAAACTCATCTGTTCCAGTTTTTCCGACTCATCAAGCCTGTGCTACCTGTTGAAGCGGATTCTAGCTGTTCATTACTCCGGAGCAGAGCGAACCCCATTGGAGGAGGCAAAGTGACGTAAGCACTCTACTTGTCCACACGAGCCATCCAGTGAGACCCTGTGAGCCGTGCAATTTGAAGTGGGAGGATTTGAATCTTACTTCGTGTGCGGCACAGGTTGGCTATGCATCAAGTAGTGAATCTGGCAGCGAAAGCTGAGCTTTGATGGCGGTCTGGTGAGGGACTTTTCACACGCTCAAAAAATCAAATTGTCTGTATATATATATATATATATATATATATATATATGTATATATATATATATATATATATATATATATATATATATACATTGTGGTGTTTCTGATTACCCAGAGGGGACAACGGATCCTGAATATTCAGTTTGTTTTCCTAATTCGAAAAGGCCTTAGTGTTTGGGTTTCTCTGTTTATGTATTGTTTCAGTAAAGACACATGAAATGTCGGATGGATTTTGTAGGTGTCTGGTAGATCTAAAGTTACAGTGTTAGAGTTTATGATTCGTTTCACAGAAAAAGGTCCAATGTATTGGTTAGCCTGTTTTTTACTAGGTAATTGTAGTCGTAAATATTTCTTAGATAACCAAACCAAATCACTGATGTTGTAGTCAGGACTAGGTCTATGATGTGAATCATAGTAATGCTTTTGTCGTGTTTTAGCTTCTGTGAGATGTGTTTTTAGGAGATCTAATCATTGTTTTAATGATATGGAGTAGTCCGTGGCTGCTGGAGAGTTGATATTGGATTTTGATATGCTGTAACAAATGTCCAAAGCGCTTTTTTTATATTAAATTTCCTTTCCTGGTAACTAGTACTTTATTAGACAGACACTGGTAGGCTGCAAAATAAAGAAAGTATTGTATAAGTTGGTATAAAACTAGTATAGGTATACATGTATTTTTAACTAGGTGTAATAATGTATTTTCACCCCTAGGTGGCAGCAGAGCCACTTGTATGCGGTTGGCGCGAATTTTAAATGGTTTATAAGGGTGAAATTTTATGTGCATGTACAAAAGCATGAATAAGGGTTGTTACCCGAAATGTCGCTTTAACATGTGAAGTCTGTGTGACAAATAAAGAAAATTTGATATAAAAAAGCGCTGTGGACATTTGTTATAGTACTGTTGTGATTGGGGGATTTTGCAGAGTCTCTGTCTTCACCTGCGCTGGTCTTTGTGTTGCTGTCTCATATCCAAGTGTATGGTTGGATTTTGATATAGATATGCTTGATGGATGATATCCGTAAGTAGCAAAAAAAGGAGTAATCTTTGAAGATGAAGATATTGTGTTGTTATATGAAAATTCTGCCATGGTGCCATCATGCCATGATTATGGGGAGTATTTACAACTAAAAACAGGTGCTTTGCTGATTTATTACCTAAAGATATAGATAATAAGCACTTAGCTGTGATGTTATAGTTTTCAAACCTGTCATCCAGGCGGTGGACACAGTGGTCTTGTGGAGAAAGATATTTAATCACTTTAGCTTCAGCTATCTGCGCTAATAAGCCTTTGCTTATATAGCTAGCTTCCTGTTTTAAGTTTAATTTAGCATATTTGGTTTTCTGAAGGTCATGCACTTGTATAGGGATAAATAGATCCTCTTTGACTCTCTCAATTCCTGCGAGGTATTGAGCGTGGTCTCCCCCTTTAGGGGTTTTAGCATCCCCCATGTGGAGAGATATGGTTAATACATCGCCGTCTAAGGAAATATTCGCTATCTTTTCAGGCGAAATTTTAAAAGTATTACCATCATAGCCACTTAAAGGAGTCTAATCATCTATTTGTAGGATAGTTATTTCAGGTACAGAGTTATTCCTGAAATGAATCTCCACAGCATCTGGCTTCTCTTCCACCACGTGACAGTTATGTCGTGTGTGAGATATGACGGATCGCTCATAATTAATTGGCCATTTTACTTGTGACCAAATTACATTATTTATGCAATCAATTATGGTGCTTAATCGTTTCAAGAGATCACTACCAATAATTAAACGATCAGTTGGCAGATCCACTATAATGACAGGGTGTCTTATGACCCTGTTCCCCAGTTTAAATTTTAACCATGCAGTACCGTAGACTTTTAGTGATTTACCCCCAACACCTATTAGTGAACCATCAAATTCTTTTATTTTAGGTTTGTGGGGTGTTATCTCATTTAGCTGTGTGTAGTACTTGTGGGATAAAATAGTTGCCTGAGACCCAATATCAATTAATCCCATGATAGGGTTGGAGACTGAATCCTGCAGCTCAGCTAATACATAATATCTCCCTGCAGTTTCTACCATTTCACACATAAAATTGGCATGACTACACACTTGTGGGCTTCGCCACGTGTTACCTGAATCCGCCGTGTTACCTGATGCAGAAGAGACTTTATTCTTACCGGTCTCCTCTATAATAGGGCCGATTGGGTTCTTGCGTACTGCATCTGTTGAAATAAGGTTAAGATAATGCTGCAAAGGAAGAGATTTGTTATATTTTCCCTGGTGAGGTTGCTTGTCATCACAGCTAAATCGTCCGTTTCTGGTCTGTGGGGAGAGAACATGATTAGTACCATTATTGACATTTATCACTTTATTTTGTATATCTCTCCCCTCCCTTTCAGGTGATACTGCAGTATTTATGACTGTGCCTGTTGCCCACTGCTGGCCACTGGCTGTACCCCTAAAAAAGGATTGTTAGGTTGCTGAGCCATAAACGCTTAACTCATATTAGCAAACTGTTTGCTCAACTGAATTAGCAGGGTACTAAGCTGATCTACTTGATCGTACAAGTAACCTCTACCCCTGGGCCTATCCCTTGATGCCCCATAGTAGTGATTCCTGGGCCCTTGGGTTCCCTCAGAATCAGGGCCGCTGTTTCTATCCTGGTGTAGTTGCCCCTGGGGTTCAACTTGTTCAGCGTTAGTATTTTGGGGAGCACTATTTACTTGGGGTGTCTGGTTATCCTGAGAGTATTTTTGCCACTTATTGTATCTACCTTTGGGAGTAATTATTTACCTTGGTATGCCCACCATTTTGGGTATAGTCTCTCTGCGCCTCAGCCCGTGTTGGGGGAGGGGTAGAGTTAAACCTTTGTGGGAATGGCCTGTTTTCTCTGGCCACTTCCGCATAGGTTTTCTTTTTAGACTCTAAATTGAGGGGACTAGGTGACACCTTATTTTCTGCCACAATTTTAGGATTGGGCTTTCTCTCCCTTTTATCCCCCTGTTCACCGGACTGCTGAATAGAGTATAACTTTGTACTCTCTTTGATCAGCCATTCCAATGAGCAGTTCTCATCAAAATCTCTAGCTAAATTAATTTGGATGGGTGCGGGCAGTGCTTCAAAATATAAATTCACAAATTCTGAGCATTCAAATATCGGATTATCTTCAGCCATACTGTACGCACCTTTCAGTACAGAAAGGAATTCTATAGGGCTTTGATTTGCACTACATTTTAAACCATATACAGCTATTTTCGCTGCAGTTTTAGTGTGATGTGGCCCGAATTCTTTTCTGCACTGTTGCTTTGTCTCATCCCAGGAATGAATATTCATATCCTTTAGTGAAGCAAAGAATTTGTGATATTTTCCTTCAAATACCCAGGGCAGAAATTTAATTTTTAACTGCTCACTTGTAACATTCATTATAGATAAAGCATTTTCAAAGGCCTCTAAGTGGTCAATTATAGAAGTGGTCCCCCCTTTGGAAAATGGGCGTACTGCATTCTTTAGGAATTTAATTATTGTAGGGGTGTCATATACTTTATTAAGTACATTACTGGATTTCATTGGGAACTTATTGTTTGAGTTAGCGTGCCTTTTATCTGTCCTATCTTTACCATGCTGAAATCTCACCCGTGCATTTTTATATGGGCTGTCTGAAAAGCTAGCCCTCCCTTCTGACCCGCTATAGTAACTGACCTCTTCCTCTGAGGTGTAATAATCATCTTGTCCTCCAGAGTTAGGTAATTGCCTAGGGGGAAAAGTTATCTCTGGGCCTCGATTACGGCTATAATTTGGGTACTTTTGTCTATCCTCCCGACTGGTATTTTGAAACTCATTTCTGACCCAGTCCTTAATTGAGTTAATCATTTCAGCATTAGTGTTATTACTTAAAGGTTCCTTATTGCTGCTGATTTGTCTTTTTAATTAATTTATTTCTTGTTCATATCTTTTTTCAGCCCCACGATATCTAGCTTTTAAATTTTTATTTTGGCATTTTTCATAGACTTCTTCTAAAGCTTTAAATTCAGCCTCTAATTTCTGATTATATTTATTTAAGGCAGAAACCTTTTTATTAGCTTTTAGAATCTCTACCTTTCCGTTAATAAAGGCTTCCTCAAATTCTCGCAATGAATCATTTTCATCCCTTACCTGTCCTAATTGTCTGTCTTGTCCTGCCATTTGGCTAGACATCTCACAGCTCAAATACATTAGGATCGGCCAAGTTTTGAAAATTAATTCGTCACGCCCTCTAAATTCCGTGCATTTACTAAGTTGCAGTAAAATTTGGTATAATTCACCATCTTCAACCCACATATCTTTAACTAAATCTTAGGCCTTAGCTTTAAATCCCTGAATATACGTGTAGACATCATCTCCCATATCAAGTCTAGTCATGAGGTGGTTCATGGCTCCGAATTTGAGAGTTTTTGCCTGAAACATTTCATGGACAGAGGATCTTGGGGAGGGCACATATTCATCTTGTACAGAAACGCTAGCGTTACTTTTTGCTGAAGACATAGTTATTTTAGTGTTGTACTTAATAAGATAAAAATGCTAATACAATTTTGACCAATAAGAGAGAATTTTTTTTTATATTTTCAAAAATATTAATATTAATTCTGAAATATGAAAATCAATATTTCATTTTTTTTTAAAGAAAATTATATTCCCAAAAATATTAATGTTAATTTTGAAATATGAAAATTAATATTTACATTTTTCAAAAAAACTATACTTTCAAAATATTAATATTAATTTTCAAATGTGAAAATCAATATTTCAATTTTCCCAAAAAAATAAATTTTCAAAATATTAATATTAATTTTGAAATATGAAAATCTATATTTAAATTTTTCCCCAAAAAAATGTTCTTTTTTTTAATAATTTTTATTTACTACAAATATATTATATCAATATGATAAATATTAATAATATCTCATGCAAAGTGCCTCTAAATAATATGTCAGTATATGGCTGGGTTATAATACAATATATTTAATAATTATTCTTAAAAATAAACCTCAATAAAAATACATATACCAAAACCATAAAATTTATATAAATTTCCTAAATTCTTTTTTATTAGTTAATATTTATAAACACATTCTTTTGTCTTATTTACATATATATATATGTTAGAACATAAATGTAAATATATATATATATATATATATATATATATAATATATATATATATGTAATTTACCTGTACCCTGACAGTTAAATCTCAAAATATTTAATTGATGAAATGTTGCTGGGGCATTACAAAGCCCAAAGGGCATCACATTATATTGGAATAAGCCATATCTAGTTCGAAATGCCGTCTTCCACTCATCACCTCTTTTTATGTGTATAAGGTTATAGGCTCCCATTAAGTCTAATTTGGTATAGATGGTGGCATTAAAGAGACATTCCAGCAATTTAGGTATGAGGGGAAGAGGATATTGATTTTTAACTGTGACAGCATTAAGGGCTCTATAGTCAATAATTGGTCTTAAAGAATCATCTGCCGCTGGGGAAGTAGAGGGGGTGATAAAACCTTTTTCTAAGGTTTTCATCAAGATATTGACGTAAATAAGTCAACTTGTTTGTGATACAGGATAAATCTTCCCATGTGGTATTTGTGAACCAGGTATGATGTCAATAGGGCAATCATAGACCCTATGGGATGGTAAGCTTTCAGCTTCCTTCATATCAAAAACGTCTATGAGATCCTGATACACTTTTGGAATGACAACCTCAAGACTAAAAACATAACATTGAGGGAAACATGTTTTCTGACAGTAGTCAGATTGGAAAGTAACCTTATTAAATGACCAGTCAATAGTTGTATTGTGTTTAAGTAACCAAGGATAGCCTAGAATGACGGTATGTATGGATATGGGGAAGATGTCGAATGAGATATATTCTGTGTGACAATTGGTAGTAGATAGCAGTAAAGGAATTGTGTGGTGAGTGATAGGTCCCTTTTGTATAAGAGAGCCATCATTGAATTTGAGAAAAATAGGTGTTTGCTTACACATAATGGGGATTTTATTAGCTTTCACAAAATCTGCATTTATAAAAATCCCACAAGCTCCTGAATCGATTATTGCCTCAGTCAGGATAAATTGTTGGTCCCACTGTAATGAGAAAGATATAGTGAGATGAGTTGATATATTACTAGTAGAAAGAGTGTTAATGTAAGTCTTCTTACCCTTTTTCTGCCTTGCGATCAAAGGGCAAGTGGAGACAACATGGTCCTTGTTGGCACAGTACAGACATAGGTTAGCCAATCTTCATCATGATTTTTCTTCTTGGGATAGTGTCCTTTGATGGCACCAATCTCCATTGGTGTGGGGCATGTAGAAGATTTCTCTGTATACGTGGCAGTGGGATAATTGCGTTGAGAAACAGAATCAGATTACGATTTCTCTGCTCTTCTCTCTCTCTGAGCCTTCGGTCTAGGGTAGTGCATAATTTTATCAAACCCTCTAGTGTCTCTGGCATCTCTAAACAAGATATTTCATCTTTCAGAGATTCAGAAAGTCCCAAACGGAACTGATTTTTTAAGCTTATCTGGTTCCACAGAGAATCCATCCATTCGGTTATATACTCCTCCACTGTTCTTTTTCCTTGTTTTAAGGAGCGCAATTTGGTTTTGGCATTGATTTGCATGTTGCTATCTTCATATAACGTGGACATCTAGCATTGGGTCATTAGATTCAAAGAGGCGATTGGCCCATGTCCTGGGCTCTCCTGAGAGAAAATAAATTGTGGTGCATACCTTTATTTTTTCTGTGTGGTATGTGCAAGGCTTCATGGTGAATAAAAGGTTACAAGCATTTCTTAAAAATCCCTAAATTCTGCACATTTACCAGAAAAAGGGGTGGGTAGATTTATATAAGGCTTTGGAGTTTCTGATGGTTTAGGAGTCATGACATCCTTTAATAAAGCTTTTAACACAGAATTCTCAGCCTGTACTTTTGTTAAACCACGTGCCAAGTAATCAATCTTCTGATTGAGTGTAGTGAACTGGTTGCTGATCTCATTAGGATCCATAGCACACAGTAAATAGATTTGTTTTGGGGCCTGATTATTATGTTATGTCTCTCAGGAATGCTGTTGCTTTTTTTTTTTTTCTTCTTCTTTTTCCTTTTGATCAGGAATTTTGGGATAATCTTATAAATAAACTACGCAGATACACAGGCCTAAATCTGATAATAGCTGGAGATTTTAACCTAGTGGCAGAACCTCTCCTAGATAATTCTAATATAAAAACTACAAAAGGAAGATAGGAAAGTGCGGATCTTCCAAAGGTTTTGCTCACAATTGGGTTTGATCGACATTTGGCGGGTGCAAAACCCTGATTTGTGCCTTTTCACGTGTCTATCGAAAGCACACCAATCTCTCTCCAGAATCGACTATTTCTGCATCTCTGATTCCCTGTTGAAAGGGAATTGGGTATCCAATATTGAAGATATCACCGTGATATCTTTGACCTGCAAGTTAGATACAAAGCGTAATTCCAGCAATAGTATATATTTTCCAAAGTATTTAAGTAATAATACTAATTTTCAAAACTGGCTAGGTAATAAGTGGTCGGAATTTTATAAGAATAATATAAATTATGTGGAGAAAGTGGAAGTGTTCTGGGAAGCTGCTAAAGCAGTCTTGCGTGGCGAGATAAAGTCATACATGATTGGGCAAAAGAAAAAATCCATTAAAATGGCGGTACAACTTGCAAATCAGGTTAAAAATGCCTATAGAGCGTATATAGCGGATCCCATTAAAACTAAATGGGATATATACTCAGAAGCAAAGTCAACACGCGATATTTATTTAAATCAAGAAAGTATACAAGAAACGTTAAGACTAAAAGCCCTATACGGAGGTTTTGCTGGAAGATCAGCAAAATATTTGGCTAGGATTACTAAACCTGTCAAGGTATTTGAAATATTATTAAATAATATATAGAAGTATATTTATCTTTATTTAATAAATCTGTGGATGTGAACATGGTCTGTAGGACAAAGGATTATTTCTAAGAGATCTCCCCCACTCCAATTGCACAGGAGACATTCTTGGCTGAAAGGAGAACAAAGGATTATCTCTGGGAGATCTCACACACTCAATATGTTAAATTATGCAATTGTATAATTTAGCAAGGAACTAAAATATAACACAGTTTCAGGATACAGGCAAATATATGGAGACGAAATGTCTGAATTACCCTTTTGGAACTGATCAAAATCATAGAGAAACAGCTTTTATGCACATAGGCAGGCAGCAAATAGACATCAATTAATTTTTTTTTTTCTATTTGAATGCATGCCTCAGAATGTATCAAATATAGAAATTGAAAATTGTCTAATTCTCTATTATTACATGGATATTTGCTAAGCTTGGGAGATAACTGTTTTAGTCAGTCAAAAATGTGTAATAACCTCTGTTTTGCTTATATTTTTCAGACAGATAATCTCAAATCTACATAGAAATGAATGTGCATATATATATATATATATATATATATATATATATGTTTTGAAAACATAAAAGATCTTACTTAACCTCTGTGTTTTTAAGAATATAAATAAATACTTGTAGACCTGGAAATAAATAATTAATGACACTTATTACTTTATTTCAGATGGAATGCCGGCATGAAATGAAATATCATATCATATGAATGTGCAATAAATGTTTATAACGTTTCAAATACATCTTTTAAAATATAATGCTAGATGTATTTGATGTTTCATATCAAAATGATCAGGAAATTAATCTGATGCTGCTTCACCTATAATTGATATTGGGAGAGACTGGTGCAAGAAATTATGGCAGTTATTATACATTTTAAAGAAAGATGTTTAATATATAACTGTATTTCTTTGTCATGCTGCATTTATTTGTACTGTCTAATTGTAATGCTGCCACCCGGTGTTATGTTGAGAGAACTACAGCCAGAAAGCCTTTTGACTGTTAAATATAAGATAATCCAATGAAAAGGGACAAGGCCGTGGGCGTTTCCAATATTCACCAATGACTGATAAATAATCAAAAAGGGGAGGGTTGAGATCAGATGATTAAAACCCCAGCATAGAGGTTAAGAAGGTTGTTGTGTGGACTGATCCAGAAAGGAGTAACTGCTGCAGTTATTAATCAAAAGCACACACCTACAATTGGACTCCATATGCTTTACCCCAATTTTGAATTTCTGAGGTGAATTGGACCTGTTAAGAAATATTGGAAACTGGATTGCTGTTTATTTGGGTGATGTATACACATTTTTTGTAAGATAAGTTATAAGCATAGCCACTACAGTAAAATTACAATTTTTGAATTGGAAAGAACAAATTGGGCTTTTAGATTGTATTATATAACCTTAAATAGCTCTTAGCCTGCCTGTTTGTATGCAAGCATTTAAAGTAAACATTTATTATTGCCGTATGTAGCAGAGTTAAGGAAATATTTCAAGTTAGCATTTCATAGCCTATGTATTGTTATACTAATCCCAATCTTAAGTTGTTTATCTATGCAAATATATAATAATAATTCAGAAGTGTATATTGTATTTCAAATTGCTAGTCACAGCCTATATATTGTATTTTTTTTTAAATCTGTGTCTGATTGGCTAAGTAACTCATCTATGCAAGTTCTGATATTGTCAGTTAATTTTGTATTAGGATAAATTGCAGTTAAATAGCAGAATATATATATTATCCTATTGTTTTATAAACACTGTTTAGAATTGTATTGCTTGGATGTTAAAGAGTTTTAGTCCCATTGTGTTAAATAAATAAAAGGCTGAATTGTGAAGGTATATTTTTCTGGGTTTTGTAAGAAGGATAGCATATCATAATAGTCGGTTTTCAAACGCATATAAATTTATTTCATATTTCTTTTATTGCGAATATACTTCAATATGTTTATGGATATTAACTAAATAAAAGAATTCAGATATTTATATTAATTGTATGGTCTAGTATATGCATGGTTGATTAGGGTTTCAATTTTTAAGGAAAATTAATATAAGATTGTGTTTATAACCCTGCCATAAACTGATATATTATTTGGATAGCACTACTAAGATTTTCATAAATATACTGACATAATAATTGGAGGCACTTTTCTGAGATTTAATAATATCCATCATAATTGATATAATATATTTGTAAGTAAATAGAAATTATTATAAAAGAAAAAAAAAAAATCATTTCGATATTAATATTTTGAAGATATAATTTTTTTTGAAAAGTTGAAATATTCATTTTCATATTTCGAGATTGACATTAATATCTTGAAATATTATTAAAGATTAATTTTGAAAAAATTAATAAAAATATTAATTTTTCATATTTCAAAATTAATCAAAAATATTGGTTTTTCATATTTTCAAAGTTAATCAAAAATATTAATTTTTCATATTTCGAAATATTAATTTTTCATATTTCAAAATTAATAATATTTTTTTTGAAATATAATTTTTTTTTTCTTCTCTCTTTTTATTGGCAAAAATTGTATTAGCGTTTTAGTTAAATAAATACTAAACCAATACAATAATGTCTGTAGCCAGAAGTGACTCATTTAATTCTATACATAGCAATGAGAATGGTCCCATTACAATACCCATTACTAAAGGTCAGGTCCATAAGAAAGATATCTTAAGTTACATTAAAGGGAAGTTAAATATTGCTGGTGAATTAAATGATTTTGTGGATATGCTTGAAACTAGGGCTAAAAATATTACCATTAATAATAATATGTGGAATGAAGAGAATGAATTCTTCCAGGAATTATTAATGATTAATCAATGCAAAGCTCCCATAAAGCGAGACGAACTAATACTAAAATCCTGGCCCCTTTTAATATGCATAATTGACGAAATGTCGTTTTGTGTCACAGACAAACGATTGCAAATACAGGAGCTAGAAAAAAGTATTCGTTCCTCGCGCAGACGCGAAGAGGGTTTAAAAATAGCCAAAAATAAAATGGATGAATTTGCCCAAAACCTAACAGCCTTAGATAAGCATAATACAGACTTAATCGCACAGATACAAGATTTAAATAAACAGCTTGCGCAAAGCCAGAGAGAATTAAGCGATTTAAAAAGGTCATATCGCCATAATGAAAACCCCTATATTAGCAATGAGAATAATACAGATAATGCTAACTCCTTTAGCGAACGCGTCAGGGACGAGGTACGAAAATATATAGAACAACATAGACCAATGACCCCTAACGGGTCAGAAATAGATTTCCCGAATAGACAATCCCCTCAGGATATAAATCCAGAGGACAGCTGTAGCGCAGCTGATGCGGGGGAGGGAAACTCTAACAGAGAATCCCAAAATAAGTCTGATAAAGTCTATGATTCCCATAAAATAATCACCTTCGTACAACGCGCAGTACCTATATTCTCCAATAAGGGAACAACATCTGTAATTGATCATTTACAGGCTTTTGAAAATGCGTTAGCTATAATGAATGTTACAAGTGAGAAATTGAAAATTGAATTTCTGCCTTGGGTATTTGACAGTAAGCATCACAAATTCTTTGCTTCACTAAAGGATATGAATATTCATTCCTGGAATGGGGTAAAACAACAATGCAGAAAAGAATTCGGGCAATATCGCACTAAAACTGCCGCAAAAATAGCGGTATATGGTTTAAAGTGTCATGCGAATCAGAGTCCAATCGAATTCCTTTCTGTATTGAAAAATGCGTACAGTATGGCTGAAGATAATCCCAGATTTGATGGCTCAGAATTTGTAAATTTATTTTTTGAAGCATTGCCTACACCCATCAAAATCAACTTAGCTAGAGATTTTGATGAGGACTGCTCATTGGAATGGCTGATCAAAGAGAGTACGAAGTTATACTCTATTCAGCAGTCCAGTGAGCAGGGGGTTAAAAGGAGTCAAAACCCAAAATTGTGGCAGAAACTAGGGTGTCACCTAGCCCCCTCAATTTGGAGTCTAACAAGAGGACTTATGCAGAGGTGGCCAGTCAAAACAGGCCATCTCCACAGAGGTTTAATTCTGCCCCTCCCCTACACAGGTTGAGGCGCAGGGAGACTATAACCAAAGTGGGGGACATAATCAGGTGAATAATTACTCACAAAGAGAATACTCGCCAAATAATTGGTATCCGCGCAAGGGTAGATACAATAGGCAGCGAAGATATTCTCAGGGTAACCAGACACCCCAGGTATATAATGCTCCCCAAAGTACTAATACTGAACAAGCTGAACCCCAGGGGCAACCACGCCAGAATATAAATAGTGGCCCTGATTCTGAGGGAACCCAATGGTCCAGGAATCAGTACAATGGGGCACCAAGAGATAGACCCAGGGGTAGAGGTAACTTGTACAGTCAGGTAGATATGCTATTTACCCAGTTAAATCGGTTAAGCGAACAAATCGCTAATATGAGTAAAAAATCTACGGCTCAGCAACCGAACAATACTTTTTTAGGGGTACAGCCAGTGGTCAGCAGTGGACCACAGGCACAGTCATAAATACTGCAGTATCACCTGAAGGGGAGGGGAGAGATATACAAAATGTAATAATAAATATCAATGATACTAATCATGTTATCTCCCCACAGACCGGAAACGGACGATTTAGCCGTGATGACAAGCAACCTCATCCGGGAAAAGTTAACAAATCTCTTCCCTTGCAGCTCTCTCCTAACCTTATCTCCACAGATGCAGTACAAAAGAATCCAACCGACCCTGTCATAGAGGAAACAGGTAGGTATGAAGGTTTCTCTGCATCGAATGACACGGCAAATTCAGGTAACACGTGGCGAAGCCCACAGATGTGTGAGAATGCCAATTTTATGTGTGAAATGGTAGAAACTGCAGGAAGATATTATGTATTAGTTGAGCTGCAAGATTCAGTCTCCAACCCTATCAGGGGATTAATTGACACTGGGTCACAGGCGACTATCTTATCCCACAGATACTACACACAGCTAAATGAGCTAACACCCCACAAACCTAAAATAAAAGAATTTGACGGTTCTCTAATAGGTGTTGGGGGTGACTCCCTAAAAGTTTACGGTACTGCATGGTTAAAATTTAAATTGGGGAACAGGGTCATAAGACACCCTGTCATTATAGTGGATCTGCCAACTGATCGTTTAATTATTGGTAGTGATCTCCTGAAACGATTAAGCACCATAATTGATTGCATAAATAATGTAATTTGGTCACAAGTTAAACGGCCTATCAATTATGAAAAATCTGGTATATCTCGCACCCGACACAGCTGTCACGTGGTGGAAGAGAAACCAGATGCTGTGGAGATTCATTTCAGGAATAACTCTACACCTGAAATCACTATTCTACAAATAGATGATCAGACTCCTTTTAGTGGCTCTGATGGTAATACTTTTAAAATTTTGCCTGGAAAGATAGCGAATATTTCCCTAGATGGCGATGTATTAACCATATCACTCCACAAGGGGGATCATAAAATCCATAAGGGGGGAGGCCACGCTCAATACCTCACAGGGATTGAGAGAGTTAAAGAGGATCTATTTATCCCTATACAAGTGCATGACCTTGGTAAAACCAAGTATGCTAAAATAAACTTAAAACAGGAAGCTAGCTATATAAGCGAAGGTTTATTAGCGCAGATAGCTGAACCTAAAGTGATTAAATATCTTTCTCCCCAAGACCACTGTGTCAACGGCCTGGATGACAGGTCTGAAAGCTATAACATCACAGCTAAGTGCTTATTATCTATCTCTATAGGTAATTAGTCAGTGAAGCACCTGTTTTTAGTTTTAAGTATTCCCCATAATCAAATATACATTGGCAATGATATCTTACATAGATATGCCATACAAATAGATTTGATTAATTTTTGCCTCTGGAGCAGGTTAAAGGGGGACCCTGAAGTATTTCAGGATGAAAATGCAGCCCTGAAATCAAACCAGCAATTGCCATATGCCGTGAATATGCAGGTATCTAGCTATGTTATAATTCCTGCTGGGGCTGATAAATTTCTTTTACCCTTACAGGTAAAGAGAGGTCAGAAATTAAAAACTTCTGAAACACTGATTTGCCTCTCCCATAGAATACAAAATCTAGGTGTCACAGTGACTTACACTCCTATGGTGAATATTGGAACTGTTCCAATACATATTATTGTGCATAACATGACCCCACAGGATATAACATTATCCAAGGGAACTACCATAGGATATGCACTGGAATCAAGTTATTACACTTTTGGATTCCAGAATAATGTAATTGGGCTAATACCTGAAGGATACTTAACTGAAGAACAATTAATAGAACAATCCTTTGCATCTATACCAGAGGGTCTATTTAATATTCAGTCCATTTATCCCTTCAGCTCAGAGGAAGGCATCTGTAAAATTGAAGAAGCCTCTCTAGTGTTTGATCAGCCAATCAAACAGCAAGATTACCCCAATACCCAGAGTCATGGGAGCAATGTAAATTATAATCAAGGGGATCTCACCTCTAGACTGGAAGAAGCCTATGAAATAGGACAGCCTGAAATCTTTCCAGGATTTCAGCAAATAGTCGAAGAGCAAATATCCTTAGCTAATGGCTGTTCCAGCGATGATGAACACCAACAGCTGCGAGAACTCCTGATGGAGTACAAGGATATTTTTGCTAAGGATTCTTATGACTGTGGTACTACAGACTTGCACATTGCAAGAATACAAACAGATCCTGATGCACCACCTGTATTTGTCAAACAATACAGACTTCCCTTAGCCTCATATGATTCTCTTGCAGAGATCATAAGGAATTTGGAAGAAAGAGGTATTATCAGACAGGTGCACAGCTCTTATAATAATCCTATTCTAGGTGTCCTTAAGCCCAATGGACAATGGCGTTTGTGTGCTGACTTAAGACAGCTAAACAAACGAGTATACATGTCTGGCTGGCCTGTACCATACATTGACCAGTGCCTAGCACAAATGCAGGGATCCAAAATATTCACTGCCATTGATTGTGCACAGGGATATTGGACCATAAAGGTACATGAAGAGGACCAATATAAGCTAGCATTCTCCTTCCAAAAGGTTCAGTATGCATTCCAGAGACTTCCATTTGGATACATAAATTCTGGACATGAATTTGCTGTATTCATGCATAAGGCTATGCCTGACGCACTGGAAAGGGGGACCTTATCTTATGTTGATGATGTTTTAATCAAAAGCACAGACTTTGAAAAACACATCGCAGAGCTTAAACACGTCCTCAGCCAACTTAAAAGGGCAGGTGTCAAATTATCCCTGCAAAAAGCTCAATGGTGCCGCACTCGTGTAAACTTCTTGGGACATGAAGTTACCTCTGAAGGATTAAATCCCCAAAAGAAAAAGGTGGAAGCTATAGTGAATTCTAAAAACCCAACTAACAAAGGAATTGAGATCATTCCTGGGTATGACAAATTATTCTCGCAAATTCATTGATAATTATGCGGAATTAGCTAAACCACTACTACTTCTTCTGAAGAAAGATGTGAAATGGCACTGGAGTGAGTCTCAAGATACAGCCATCAGAGAGCTGAAGAGAAAACTCACTCAAGCACCTTGTTTAGCGTACCCTGAAGGTGGTAAACCTTTCTTCTTAGAGACAGGTTACACAGATATAAGCATGAGCGCTGTTTTATACCAAAAGCATGATAATTTGAACAAAGCCATTGCTTATGCGAGCAAAAATCTATCCCCAGTAGAAATAAAGTTTAACAATTGCGAAAAAGCCCTCTTATCTACTGTATGGGCTCTACAAAATTTCCGCAGCTATATACAGGGCAAGAAAATTATTGTAGAAACGGCCCACCAGCCTTTGCTATATTTGCAGAGTGAGAGAATAAGAGATGGGAATTTGTCTAATAGCCGCATAACAGCGTGGACTCTTTCCTTGCAAGGCTGGCCATTAGAAATTCGCTACAAGCAGAATAAAAAGAATCCAGTTGCACAGGGACTTGCTGAGCTCCACAACTGTACTGCTAGAGATCCTGGGGAAGAATTATCAGAAGATGATTTTCTGGAAGAACAATTGCTTTCTCCATATAAAATGTACAATGAGGAAAATTGCCAAACATTACCTTGGGTGTATGTTGATGGTTGTTCTTACCATGCCACTATTGATAATGAGCGCAGATTAGTCGCTGGCATTGGTATAACGGGGGCAAATGGATTCCCAAATATATCTATAGGTTTCAACATTGGACCAAGATCCAGTCAAGTTGCTGAACTAACTGCTGTTTTCAAAACCATTGAAATGGCTATTGAACATGGTATTCATGAAATTGTGATCATAACTGACTCAAATTATGTGCGTGACAGTTTTGTTGAATACCTGCCAACTTGGAAAAGAAATGGCATGCAGAAAAGCAATAACAAACCAGTTAAGCATGGCAAGTTGTTCTGCGAGATTGATAATCTGGTAGTATCCAATGATTTAACCATACACTGGAAAAATACCAAGGATCATTCCAGAATTCTAGGTCCTGATAAGGAAGGCAATGACCTTGCAGATTCGTTAGCCAAACAAGGAGCCATAACTGGAGAACTCCTTAATATTGACCACTTAATGGGTGCAATTCAGGTAGAAGCCATTACCAGAAACCAGGCAAAACAACAGAGTGAGCCTAATTTGGTACAATGGAGTCAGGATTCTCCTAGTGAGGACCTGATCACTAGTCAAAAAGAAGACCCCATTGTAGGCATCTTCTATAAACACATAGAAGATCCTGAAAGCAACCCCATCTCAAAAGATGATTGTATTGGCAAAGAAGAGTGCATTAGCGCACCTAACAATAGTGCTGAAACATGTGCAGCATTGCTCATCAACCACGTATTTTCCAGATTTGGTTTGCCCCAAAGAATCGAATCAGATCGGGGGACCCACTTCACTAGCGAAGTGATTACCAAAATGTGGAAAATACTAGGGGTTAAAAGAAAGCTCCATATTGCTTATAGAGCTGCCTCAAGTGGTGGTGTAGAGCGTTACAACCAGTCTATTGTTAAAATCCTCAAAAAGTTTGTGAGTGAAACAGGTAAAGACTGGGATGTAAAACTACCTCTAGTCTTAATGGCATTAAGAGCAACTCCAAGTAGTGCTACCAAGATGTCACCTTTTGAACTGATGACTGGTAGAAGAATGGTTCTACCTCAGCATCTGCTGTACCGTGCATCAGACCAAAACTTGATAAATGCTGCCAATACACATCAATATGTGGAAAACCTAAGAAAGCACCTGCAATATGCCTTTGCATTTGCTCAAAGGAATTTAGAAAGAGCCGCAACTGCCACTAAAACCTATTATGATCTCAAAACATCCAAAAAGGAATATGAAATAAATGATAAAGTTTATCTTTATAACTTTGGAAGAGATCAGGTTAGGGAGAAGAAATTTCTTCCCTCATGGAAAGGTCCTTTCGTCATTACTGACAAAATATCTCCAGTGGCCTATAAAATACGGATCCCCAAAAATGAAAGTTTCATAGATAAATGGGTCCATATCAATCAATTGCGAGCGTGTCATCCCAGATCCCAACTACAAGTCATAGAGGGAGAATGAAGTGTCATATCCCCAAATGAACTAAAGACATACTGTAGTTTAAAGATGCCTAACTGATAAACATGAAGGTTCAAAATTGACAGACTATCTACATAGAAGACTGTCCATGATGTGTACGGTCAACATCCTCACCAAATACCACTGACTTTGATCCAATTCAAATACATGTGTCCTACATATTTTTGAATTAGAAAGGGGGATTTATGTCAAGGTATTTGAAATATTATTAAATAATATATAGAAGTATATTTATCTTTATTTAATAAATCTGTGGATGTGAACATGGTCTGTAGGACAAAGGATTATTTCTAAGAGATCTCCCCCACTCCAATTGCACAGGAGACATTCTTGGCTGAAAGGAGAACAAAGGATTATCTCTGGGAGATCTCACACACTCAATATGTTAAATTATGCAATTGTATAATTTAGCAAGGAACTAAAATATAACACAGTTTCAGGATACAGGCAAATATATGGAGACGAAATGTCTGAATTACCCTTTTGGAACTGATCAAAATCATAGAGAAACAGCTTTTATGCACATAGGTGTTAATTATCAAATACACATCTGCACTGCTGGCTAAACAGGAAATATGCTGTTTTAAAGACTTTTACAACTCCTCATGGATTGACCCCATGTGGAACAGTGGAGGCCTTGAAAAACACAGACAAATGCTAAGGTGTGACTCGGGAAGCTCACATAAGCAGGCAGCAAATAGACATCAATTAATTATTTTTTTTTCTATTTGAATGCATGCCTCAGAATGTATCAAATATAGAAATTGAAAATTGTCTAATTCTCTATTATTACATGGATATTTGCTAAGCTTGGGAGGTAACTGTTTTAGTCAGTCAAAAATGTGTAATAACCTCTGTTTTGCTTATATTTTTCAGACAGATAATCTCAAATCTACATAGAAATGAATGTGCATATATATGTGTGTATATATATATATATATATATATATATGTTTTGAAAACATAAAAGATCTTACTTAACCTCTGTGTTTTTAAGAATATAAATAAATACTTGTAGACCTGGAAAGAAATAATTAATGACACTTATTACTTTATTTCAGATGGAATGCCGGCATGAAATGAAATATCATATCATATGAATGTGCAATAAATGTTTATAACGTTTCAAATACATCTTTTAAAATATAATGCTAGATGTATTTGATGTTTCATATCAAAACAATCAGGAAATTAATCTGATGCCGCTTCAACTATAATTGATATTGGGAGAGACTGGTGCAAGAAATTATGGCAGTTATTATACATTTTAAAGAAAGATGTTTAATATATAACTGTATTTCTTTGTCATGCTGCATTTATTTGTACTGTCTAATTGTAATGCTGCCACCCGGTGTTATGTTGAGAGAACTACAGCCAGAAAGCCTTTTGGCTGTTAAATATAAGATAATCCAATGAAAAGGGACAAGGCCGTGGGCGTTTCCAATATTCACCAATGACTGATAAATAATCAAAAAGGGGAGGGTTGAGATCAGATGATTAAAACCCCAGCATAGAGGTTAAGAAGGTTGTTGTGTGGACTGATCCAGAAAGGAGTAACTGCTGCAGTTATTAATCAAAAGCACACACCTACAATTGGACTCCATATGCTTTACCCCAATTTTGAATTTCTGAGGTGAATTGGACCTGTTAAGAAATATTGGAAACTGGATTGCTGTTTATTTGGGTGATGTATACACGTTTTTTGTAAGATAAGTTATAAGCATAGCCACTACAGTAAAATTACAATTTTTTAATTGGAAAGAACAAATTGGGCTTTTAGATTGTATTATATAACCTTAAATAGCTCTTAGCCTGCCTGTTTGTATGCAAGCATTTAAAGTAAACATTTATTATTGCCGTATGTAGCAGAGTTAAGGAAATATTTCAAGTTAGCATTTCATAGCCTATGTATTGTTATACTAATCCCAATCTTAAGTTGTTTATCTATGCAAATATATAATAATAATTCAGAAGTGTATATTGTATTTCAAATTGCTAGTCACAGCCTATATATTGTATTGTTTTTTAAATCTGTGTCTGATTGGCTAAGTAACTCATCTATGCAAGTTCTGATATTGTCAGTTAATTTTGTATTAGGATAAATTGCAGTTAAATAGCAGAATATATATATTATCCTATTGTTTTATAAACACTGTTTAGAATTGTATTGCTTGGATGTTAAAGGGTTTTAGTCCCATTGTGTTAAATAAATAAAAGGCTGAATTGTGAAGGTATATTTTTCTGGGTTTTGTAAGAAGGATAGCATATCTTAATAGTCGGTTTTCAAACGCATATAAATTTATTTCATATTCTTTTATATACTTCAATATGTTTATGGATATTAACTAAATAAAAGAATTCAGATATTTATATTAATTGTATGGTCTAGTAGATGCATGGTTGATTAGGGTTTCAATTTTTAAGGAAAATTAATATAAGATTGTGTTTATAACCCTGCCATAAACTGATATATTATTTGGATAGCACTACTAAGATTTTCATAAATATACTGACAAACCTAATTCTCGTAACATTATTGTAGCTATCAAAAAGGGCACGAAAAGATATACTAAGCAGGAGGAAATTGAAAAAGTCTTCTTTGAGTTTTTTAAGGAACTATACATAGCAGAACCATATAACATTGTTAATCAAGAACTGTTCTGGAATAAAATTCAAGTTCCCAAATTATCGGCTGAGGCGTTAGCTTCTATAAATTCCTCTATTACAGATGAAGATATTATATCTGCCATTAAAAATGCTAAAGCTAATAAGGCTGCCAGACCAGATTCCCTTCCAGTAGAATTCTACCGTATTCTACAAACCCAGACAGTCCCAATTTTAAACAAATTATTCAATCTATATTTTTCAGGGAATACACATTGTTCTCCATATTTCGCGTTGGCAAATATTTCGCTAATAATAAAAAAGGACAAAGATACAGAATGCCCTAGTTCCTATAGGCCCATCTCGGTACTCAATACCGATTATAAACTACTCACGGCTATATTGGCTAATCGTCTGAAACCGCACATAGGCGATATAATACATGAAAACCAATCGGGATTTATGTCGGGCCGTAATCCAGCTAGGAACACAAGGCAACTTTTAATACTGCTAGAATACCTATGGAATAAGCAGTCGATTCAGAATTTTGCTACAAGTTCTGACGAAGCCATTCTGACGGCTGATGCCGAGAAGGCTTTTGATTGGATAAGCTGGGATCATATGTTTTTTTTTCTGGAACAATTTGGGCTAGTCGGTCACGTCCTCAACTGTATACGTACTATATATAGTAGACCAGCATCATCTATTATTATCAATAATGTGATTTCCCCACGATTTACCCTCGGTCGCGGGACCCGTCAAGGGTGTCCCCTTTCACCTTTGCTATTTAATGTATGCTTGGAACCCTTTGCTATTTTTCTTCGTCAAGATTTAGAAGGTATTCATGTAGCAGATAGTTCACTGGTCTTACTATTATATGCAGATGATCTCCTAATATTTTTATCTAACTTGCGTTTTACGTTGCCCAAATTACAGGACGTAATTAGTTTGTTTGGGGCAATCTCTGGGTATAAGATTAATATTATGAAATCCAAGTTGATGTGGCTACGTAAAAACTCCTTTGACAGATTTATACATCCGTTTCTGGAGGTAGATCAGATTACATATCTAGGTCTTAGGCTCTCTAAAAATCCGACTGATTGGTATAATTTAAACTATGTATATTGTCTGGAATTATGTAAGAAGAAGCTAGAGGAGTGGGTTTCTCTACCTATTTCCTTAACAGCTCGTGTTAATTTAATAAAGACTATTTTATTTCCCAAATAATTTTACATTTTTCAAAACTTACCATTACCCATTTATAAGACGGATGTAAATAAATATAACAAAGCCTGCTCCAGAAGGGTGCCAAACCGCGGATAGCGATACATTGCCTTATGAATTCTAAGGCATCGGCCGGTCTTGCGCTTCCCAATATACAAATGTATAATCTGGTAGCATTGGCCAGATTTGCTATAGACTGGATAACAGAAAAAGAACAAATCACCTCTATTACATGGGAGTCTAATCTGGTAGCCCCATTCTACCTAAAGGCGATACTCCACTGTCCCGCTACATCACTACCATCTAACATTTTTTATGCAGGAATGTTTAAGAATATCATAATGGCTTGGCAAAAATTGTGTGCAGAATTGGGTTATTCTCCATATATCTCAAATTTTCTCCCCATTTGTGGCAACCTCGATTTTGCGCCTGGGCGTACAAATGCCATATTCAAACAGTGGGCATCTAAAGGCTTAAAATGGGTCCATCAAATATGGGGAACAGAAGGACTTCCTATGACTTATACGGATTTGTCTAACAAATTTGCTCTTTCCCATTGTGAATTTTATGCCTACCTTCAAATAAGACATTTTACAGTCGAACTAGTTCAAAAGTATGGTGAGAACTGGACTTTGGGTGAACTGCATAATAGAATTTCTAGCTATGAAGCTGGAATATATGCAATTTCCCCCCTCTACTTATTACTAGGCCAAAAAATATCTTCCTTGCAGGTCGACGATATTGTGGCAAAATGGTCAAACAAAATATCATATATTAATGATCAGATTGTAACAAATAGTTTTGTAATAATTGCTCAATCATGGGTCCCAACATCCTGGTGGGAATCGCAGATAAAGATTAGTTTAATGTGCTATTACACACCAAGTATTCGGTCTAAATGGTACAAAACTCCAATTGCCTGTCATAAATGCAGTGCAATACAGGCGGATTTAATGCATTGTTTTTGGCAATGTCCAAAAATATTTCAGTTCTGGCAAAAAATCTTCTATTGGATGAACAACGTGCTATGTTTGGATTACTATCCTAAAATTAGTGGAATTTTTTTTCTTGTGAAATCTCATGGATCTATAAAGAATTGTAAGCTTATTAATACAATTATACTGATTCTTAAAAGATGGAAGGCCAGAGCAGCACTGAAAATTGCACATTTTAAGAACACGTTGATTACTCAATATACGACAGAACAGTTAAATTTATCTTACCCACTGGAGGATTACCTTCTCACATTCTTCAAGAAATGGGAAGTTTTTATCCTTTGTTTACCAAGTATAACACAAAAAAGTTTGATTAAACCTCTGTGGAATTCGATTTATGTGCAAACTAATGTATACGCTGGGCATTTTCCACAATGGTGGTTAGACTGATATAAATAAGTGTTTTCATAAACGGAGAGTACCGGGGTGGGAGGGTTAGGGGGCGTGGCGGGACTGGACAGAGCAAAATTTAGCTTATTTTATCTTTTTTTTTAATTTTATTTTTTTCTCTCTCTCTTCTTCTTTCTTTTTTTTTATAATGTCATTATGGTTAGAATACAGGTGATCTCTCTGCAATACACTATATTTAACAATGGATTTTTTATATTTTTTTAAAATTGTAACAGATTCACATTATTTGGATAGAAGCATCACGTCGGTTCATTTATGACTTTTACTAGACACTTTATATTTATTTGTGATCATGTATATTTTTGTGTTAGTCCCTCGGGACTTGAAATTAGTGTTGTTTTTTAATGTTTATTGTAAAGTTCACTGTAGAATCATCACGGTTGGTTTAGGCATGATTTACTATTGAGATTTCACATTTATGACACTTCATATTCACCTGTGATCATGTATATTTTTGTGTTGTCCCTCGGGACTTGAAATCAGTGTTGTTTTTACTGCAATGTACACTACAGAATTTTCACGGTTTGTTTATTTATGATTTATCATTAATGATTGCACGCTTATTTGTGATTATGTATATTTTTGTGTTAGCCCCTCGGGACTAGACATTTTGTTGTTTTTTGGATTTATTGCAATGTACTGTTTTATAAAATAATAAATAAATAATTTTAAAAAAAGGAATGCTGTCACTAAGCTACATGTGCTAAATATAAAGTTGTAGCTTAATAAGATAAACCCAAATAAAATGGATACAAATCTGAGAAAATATCTTATGTAGCAATATAGTTTGAATAAGTATCACAATAAGGCATAAGTATTAGATATGCCCAAAAATGAAACTTAGGTTTATAAAGGGCTTGAATATATCAAACTAGGAAGTAGTTTGAGCTTGAATATAATAAGGTGAGCGGTAATTGGTTAATAGTGCACCAGAGTTCCTGTAACAGGGAAAAAGCATATAAAGTCACTGTCTGTATAATAAACAGTGTGCAGTCAATCCAAATAAAAGATAACAAACCGCAAGACAGATATGCTAAAAATACTTGCGGTTGGAGGTAGTGGGTGATTGAGCTTCAGTACAGCGTTGCTGTAGGGAAACTGTGAAGAGGTCCGTTCCGTAATCAAAGGGAAAACAACTGAGAGATAGTTTAGCTGGAGATGTGTTCGGTTTGAACAGTCTGGAGAGCAGTGAAGCTGGCGGCTTGTTGAGAGAGGTGCTGTACACGTAGCAGGTAGAATCCGCTGTGGAGAGCCGAAGGTGAGTTGCAAGTTCCGGTCAGATGATCCAGATTACAGCTGAGGCTGAGAGTTGGAGGAGGGATAGCAGCTGGATCTAGACAATCTGGTTTACGATCAGTAAAGGTAATTAAGGTTGTTAATAACAGGAAGGAAATGGCTTGAAGGAAGATTCAGTGTAACAGTTCACAAGAAACTTCAATAATCAGGCATTGATAAGACAGAAGGTTCAGACTTAAGTAGAAGTGTGAAAAGATGGGAGGTGTCATAATTAAAGAGATATCACAGCTATATAAGGGTGATATATAATTATTAGGTGCATTTATCTTTTATATTTACATTATTATGTTTAAAACCTTTTTATAGCCTTCTCTTGTAAAACCACAATTTATTTCCTATATGGAATATCATTGTTGGTAGTATATCATTTGTAAGGTACCCTGATTTTTATGTGATTTGCATATACATCATCCATTTCCAATAATTAGGTATGTATGTACATTATCCAACTTTTTTAACAGTGTGTTGTTGATTATTATGTATATTTTTAGTATGTGCGCTATTGTAGTGTGATTATATACTTGCAATTGTAAGTGTAGTTGTCCTAACATGGCTTGAATATACTTAGACGTGTATATGTCTTGTGATTGGTCCAGTTGAACAACTCCACTTGCAATTTAATGCCTGAAATTTCACCTGTTTTACAGCTCTGATGAAGTGCCGTTGAGGCAGGAAACACGTCAGCTGCAAATTTGTGTTTGCTGTGCCCTTTAGTTCTTTTAAAGCTTTTTTCCAATAAAATGGACGTTTTAACAAGCTAATGCTCTCCTGGCTTATGATTTTGGAACTGCTACTTTGTTGTTTCTATTTTGGACTATTTTGATTTAGGGGCAGAGTGGAGAGCCCGAGCGCTTCCAGCATCACAGCCTGTGCCGTTGACACGGTGCCGGCACCATAATGAGGCTTTACGCTCTCTGTGGGCCATGGCAATACACGCTAACCAGGACTGACTACTGTGAGTATACAGCGGGAGTTCATTTGAACTGTCTGAATCCCTGAAGTCTTTGTCGATTATCCTGCCTTTCTCCCGCCTCTCGATTTTTCCCGCTTCTCTCCCCTCCAATCTATCCTAAATGCATCTGCCAGGCTAATCCACCTCTCTTGACGCTCTGTTTCTGCTGCGCCTCTCTGTGAGTCCCTTCACTTTTCTCCCCATTCACAACAGAGTTAAATTCAAAATTCTCACCCTGACCTACAAAGTCCTCACCAATGCTGCCCCACGCTACCTGACCTCACTCATCAACAAATATACTCCAGCCCGTCCTCTAAGATCCAACAACGACCTGCTTCTTGCGTCCCCTACCATCACCTCCTCTCATGCTAGATTACTGGACTTCTCTTGTGCGGCACCAACCCTCTGAAACGCACTTCCTTGAGCTGTCAGACTTGCCCCTAACCTCTCCTCCTTTAAACGTTTCCTAAAGACCTTTCTGTTCAGGGAAGCTTATCACCTGACTTATTAACAAACTAACTTCACTTAACTAACAGTTGCCCTCTATCTCCTCACTAATATCATTCTCACCTCTGTAGTCCCCACCTCCTGTTTCCCATCCTCCTACCCATCTTGATTGTAAGTTCCCACGGGTATAGGGCCCTCAATTCCCCCTGTATTTGTCTGTAAATGTTTGTCTTTTATCGTATTGTTTCTCCATTGTACTGTTATCCTTGTACCCATGGACAGCGCTGTGGAATCTGACTGCGCTTTACAAATAAAGAATAATAATAATAATTATATTAGGCAAGTCCTGACAGAAGAGGGGTAAGCTTTTCGATAATTTTATATTTACATTTTGGGAGATATCTTAATTGTTAGCCCTGTGATAGCCGCTACAGGTGGAACTCGGAGTGAGTGGTCGTCACGGGGAATCATACATATATATCTACAAGTGGTTACACTCTAAAGGTCTGTTAAATTATTGGTGATTATACAGTTATATACCTCATTAGGCTTGATTTATCAAGCTATGGTGGGCAGGGGTATACATTTGCACCCCTGTCTGCTGCAGCTCGACTCCAGCAGACAGAATTCCACTGGCGGAATTTAACATTGCACGCAAGCGCTATTTTGCACTGATGACCGCTGCTTCATAAATACGGACTGCAGGTTTGAAGAGCAGGAGAAGGCTTGATAAATCAAGCCCATTGTGTATCTCTGTCTGTCTACCAGGATGTGCTTGCACTGTTTGCCACTACCCCTGACACACCAAATAAACATTAAAAATAGTGAAGCTCAATGTATCTGTTGTGATTTATCATTTATATTGAAGAGGTGATTTTGAGAAGAAGAAATTATGTAAATATTTAAGTATTTATTTATTTATTACTATTGATCATTCCCAAAGTTTAATTGCAAGTGCCTGGTATCTGTTATTTGAGAAAATAAATCTGTAAAAAAAAAATATTGCTTCAGAGCACACAGTAAGTCTTCTCATTAGCTTAAATTCCCATAGCTAAAAATGAAAAATAAAGTCAGAACCATAACCAAACCTCAAAAGGCCCTAGGCCAAAGGCTGTGATGGGCTCCTCATTTCAACAGTGCCCTTTCTGGCTGTTTGAACTTAACAGAAGCTAAGTTGGCAGCCAGATAGGGGCAAGAGGAGCTGCTTCACTGTGATCATCCTTAACCCTTGGTTAGTCCGCACCATAAGATATACAATTACACATCCTTCCTGTACAAATTTAATTGCAGGTTTTTCTATAGGCCACACAATAGAGGCATCTTGAAAACCCTGCCAGCATATTTCTAAGGGCAACTCCATACGCTTTCTTTACACTGTGAGCCCTGCTTTGCAGAGGGGACACCTAGAAGTTCAAGGCATGATTCAGGTGGAGACTGGTCTTTACCAGGTCCCCTTTTAGTGAGCCCATCACTGATTGCAGGGCCAGGTGAGCCGCCTAGAGGTGTGGGCCTGGTCTCGACTGAGAACTCTAAACCCAATGTAGTTACACCTTTAGCTTTAGCGGATTTATCTAGGAATATTAAAGGAGGCTTTACAATAAGGCCAAGTAGGCAAATGACTAGAGTCTTGCAATACTGAACATATCAATATCCTCCTGTCTAACATATTAATTTCTCTTGTTACCCATATGCTGCAACCCTTGAAAGTAATGCAGCATATATGCAAAAATCTGACTAGATAATATTAGATTAACATCTCTGTATAAAAAAGGATATCTTACCTCAAAAAAATCAGATTTAGATTTTCAAGAAATGTGTGATGTCAGGGCTTTGGAATCTCTCCAGGATGAGGGGGGAACTGTGAGGACGATAGGACCCAAAACTCCTGCTCTGAAACCTAAATCATTTTTTTATCCTATGCAGAGCAGAGGGCCTCTCCTGGAAAAGTTCCAATGAAGAGTGGAAGAGGATTAAACCAAACTCCAATTTGTTATCAACAGAGGCAAATCCTGTAATATAACCAGAAAACAGAGAAGGGCCCTTGACAGCCTTAGTAGCAACAAAGAGATTGTCATTAGGGCAGCAGATAAGGGCGGGGCCATTGTTGTCCTTAACAGGAGGAGTGATTTTATGTTGAAAGCAAACAGACATCTACGGAATGAACAAGACTATGTTGGTCTGTTGAGTGATCCAACGTGGGTATACCGGCGCCAATTGGTATCCTTTGTAGATGATGGGGTGGAACTGGGATTTATTTATCAGTATACTAAAACTTATTTGCTGGTACAGAATCCTGTCATTCCTGTTTTTAACCATCTACCCAAAGTTCACAAGTCTACATGAAATGTGCAGGGGAGACCAATTGTGAGCAGAATAGGCTATTTGTTGGAGCATTTGTCTGAGTGACTTGATAACATATTGCAGCCCCTGGTAAGCACGCTCTGGAGCTTTTTGTCTGACACCAAACATGTACTAAATCTCCTTTCTGGTGTGACATGGCAAACTAACTATAGATGGCTCAAAGTGGATGTGAGATCATTATACGCCACCATACCCCATGTGAAAGGCCTAGAGGCGGTTTGTTTCTTTCTTGAAACAAGGTATAGTACTAATACCGAATATGTTGAATATGTAATTAAGGTAACCAAATTCTTGCTTACCCACAACTATTTCGATTTTGGGGGGGGAGTTCTTTCTCCAGAGGCGTGAGACAGCTATGGGGGCCAAATTTGCCCCCTCCTATGCCAACCTGTTTATGGGTTGGTGGGAGCTGCCCCACTTCTATGGGGAGGGAAACCCCTTCAGACAAGAAATAGTTTGGTACAGACTCTTTATTGACGGCCTCCTTTTTATTTGGAGAGGTCCAGAAAGGGATCTAGAGGAGTTCACTGAGGGTCTTAACCATAACCCTGTGGGTATAAGCTTTACTTAAGAAACTCAAGAGTTTGTTATTAACTTTCTTTATTCCAGGCAAAAATATTGATACTGAAACATTTCGGTAACCTATCTCTGGGAATTCTCTTTTGCACACCTCGAGCTGCCATCCAAAAAGAGTTTTCAGGGGTGTAGCGAGGGGCCAGTTAATTCGCCTCAAAAGAAACTGCACGGATGCAGATATGTATGAGAGACAAGCAGACGATTTAACAAGTAGCTTATATGAGATGGGGTATAATACCTCTATCATATCCAAGGCTTGAAAATCAGTAAGCGGTGTAACTACGGAATGTCTTCTGAGTACCGGGAGAGGAAAATTGGAGAAAGATGCATTTGACAAGAAAACTTTCACTACAGAATACTCACAGCAATATACACAAATTTTCCAGATTATAAGAAAACACTTAAATTTGCTGTCAGCGCATGATGGTCTACAAAACACAGTGGTGAAGGGTGTCAGATTTGCCTATAAGAGGAACAGGATGATAGGTAATAAAATAGCCCCCACTAGGTTACTAAAGGAACAATTAGACAATTCTTCTTGGTTGAGATTTAATGGGACCTATCGCTGCCACTACCAAGCTTGTGTAGCATGTGAGAGAGTGACTACAGGGGAAAACTTCAACTCCGCAGTGACAGGGCAGAGTTTTCAAAAACGTTTGTGTCTTAATTGCCAGTCCACTTATGCTGTGTACCAAATATGGTGTACCCAATGTGCCCTACAATATGTTGGGCTCACAACTAGGGAAGCTAGAGTGAGGATAAAAGAACATTTAGCAGACATTTTTAGCCAGCACCCTAACTACACCCCTAATTAACCATTTTTCAGTTATCCACCAGAAAGATGTGAGATCTTTTACATGGACAATCATAGAAAAGGTACCTCCTCAAAGAAGAGGGGAAGATAGGACCCGGAAACTGGGAGAAAGGGAGGCCTTCTGAATCTTCAGGTTGAGGACCAGAGTTCCAGAGGGTCTTAACTCTGAATTTGATCTAATACATTTTTGGTAGAACGTGATATACTTAACTTCATTTTTGTAAATATTTGCCCCATGTCGACAGAGTTAATTGGTGCTAGGATTCATTTCACACCTAAGGGAAAGCTCCTAGGAAGCTTAGGATAACATAATAGGTAGAAAGATGAGAGCGCTGGGCCACTGTTGAACATAGCCGGTACTATATAGAGCAGTACTACTCCCATGATAGCAGAAACGTGTCAGCGAGACTGACAGACACACCACCATATTATGGCACTCTCACGTGTACCTTTTTTTACCTGTTTTTACCTGGAAAAGGAATAATGGAGCTATTTTTTAACCGCAAGTGGAAAGAGTCTCTGGGTTCAATTCAATTCGCTTTATACTTCTCTGTAAGATGTTGCCATTCAGTAGAGAGCATAGGTCAACTACGACACAGAAAGAGCCGGATTGGGTAATTTAAGGAGGTGTGTAATCCCAATATCCAATAGGCTGAGAGACAGCGTGCTTTAAGCACGGATGATACCATTGATTTTACAGCCGGCTAGGAGTAAGGCGCAAGCTGAAACCAGTCAGCCAGAGTTTTTTGTTTGTCTTTCACTCTGTATTTTACCCTCTGGGTTTTGGATACCCTGTGTCAATACTTGACTTCAATTAAGTTTCTATATATTTTTTAACTCCCATCACGGTGCTCCTTAAACTTTTTTATCCAAACTTGGATTGGCCAGTAGTGAGCACGTGACAGTGGAGTAAACCTGCAGGGGAGTGGACAGCAGCGATGGAGGACAGTCATGAGGAACCGGGACATTGAACACTAAATTCAAATAGCGTTCACAAGCACTAATCCCGCTAATTGGCGGTCTGGGCACCCCTGTGGAGAGTAGGAAGCTGAGGACGCCACTCTGGGGGAGAGCTGGAAGGATCGCAAGGACAGTGGAGACGGAGGTTTGTAAACATGACCTGTCAGTGGTGTCACTACATTTTCATGTGGAATGTTTGCATCCCCATATATATGTACATAGTGGGGGTTTGGAGAATTCCCTCATTGTGATCGCAGAGACTGTTAGATCATCGTTTGGTAAATGCTGCTTACTTTTAAGCTTAATAGTTTTCACCTTTAACGTGCAACACACCCACCACCTTCTTTTTCCCCAAGTTATTCATAAATACATATTTCTATATTTATCTGATGTTTTTACACAAATATACATTTATGTATATATATATATATATATATATATATATATATATATATATATATATATATAATTATATGTAGGTATAGATAAATACTGATCTATATAGGAATATTTATTTATAAATACTTAGAACATGTTCTGCTATGTGCGGAACATTGGAATGTGAAATATTAACAGTATATTGCATAAATATTTTTTTTCATGTGTTCATCTACTTAACTACAAATGGCTCCAATGCACTTATATATACATATAGATAAAAAAGTAGAATATATCACTGACAAGCAATGATATAAGCTTTGAAGGACAGGAGCGCAGCTGCAGTGGATCTAGGTAACAGGAAGTGGAGAAAGTGTATGGTACAATAGATAAATATAGTACAATAAATAAAATAAAATAATGTACAATAAATAGATAAGATAATGCAGGGCCGCCATCAGGGGGTGACAGGGGTGAGCCCTGTCAGGGGCCCAATGGGCCAGGGGGGCCCCATGAGGCAAGAACTAAAAATTTTTATTTTTTTATTTTTTTTAATTTTGGCAGCCACCAGTGGGTACTACAGCAAAGTGCTAATTGAGCATGGGAAATGTTATTACAAGGAGTAAAGTATTAGCATTTGAGAGTGTGCACTAAACCACTATGCACAGTGTGAGACGGACTTGGCACTTTGTTTGTACAGTGTGTGCCTGAGTCAGACGGCAGATCACTTTCATTTGCAGAGGAGGTAGGACTTAATTAGCAAATGTTTTTTATTTCTTTGTGCAATTTCGGATTGTAACTTCAGTGTGGTAGTAGCTGTATGGTGGGGCCAGGGGTCCATAAAAACACATTTTTTTTAGCAGCAGTGTATTTATGATTATTTGACAATTCTATATTTAAAACCATGCAGAAATGTTTCCTCCTCAATACACAAATGGTAGGTGCCCTTTTGGCAGATATGTATATATATATATATATATATATATATATATCATGCATGTCACACACTGTTGATTTAGGGGATGCAAGGTGCATAAATGTTTCCTCCTGTGAGTGTTTCTGTGGGTGTCTGTGTTTGTCTTTGTGCTTTGATTTGTGTTTCTATGAGTGTGTATGTGTTTTTTTTCTGTGGGTCTCTCTGTAAGGGTGGGTGTGTATGTCTGTGCATTTTCTGTGGATGTCTGTGAGGGTGTGTGCATATGTCTTTGAGCTTTTTCTATGGGTGTCTCTGTGAGGGTGTGTGTATGTTTTGTCTTTGTGTATTTTCCCTGGATGCCTCTGTGAGGGTGGGTGTGTATGTCTGTTTTCTGTGGATGTCTCTGTGAGGGTGTGTGTGTGTGTGTGTGTGTGTGTATGTATGTATGTATGTCTGTGTTTTCTGTGGATGTCTCTGTGATGGTGTGTGTTTTCTGTGGGTGTCTCCGTGAGGGTGTGTGTATGTCTTTATGTGTTTTCTGTGGGTGTCTCTGTGTGTGTGTGTGTCTTTGTGTGTTTTCTGAGGCTGTCTCTGTAGGAGTTCCTTGGGTGTATGTGTAAGTTTGAATTTGTCTGTGTGTGTGTGTCCATTGTCTGTTCCTTTTGAGGACATTTTGGCCTTACTACTGATTATTCACATCTTTCTACAGACTTTGAGACTAATGAGACCTTTCCGGAATTCACCTAATCCACCATATAACCTTTAAATTATTGTTTAGGCAGTTCAAGGCCCTTCCTTACAGCCACTGCATGCTGTTAGCATCTTCCTTTACAAAAAGATAATAAGAACTCCAGATTTTGTTTTCTAAATCTCCTTTTTTTACAAAGCTGAAGTCTACCTCATTACTTGTCAGGTCAATGTAAACAAGTGCTGAGTGTCTATTTGGGTGTCTGTGTCTGAGTGTGTTTCTTTGCGTGTCTGCTAGAGTGTCTATATGTGAATCCTTATGTGTGAGTGTGTGTGTGTTTCTGTGTATGAGTGTGTCTGTGTGTTTGTATGCTACTACCTTTACAACATTTCCAAGTTTAAATAGACACTTAAGAATAAAGTGCATATATACGTTTTAGTCACTTGGTAAAAAATTGCACATGTCAAGGAGGGGGGGCCCTGATCAATGGTTAAGTCAGGGGCCCCAAAATTTCTAGTGGCGGCCCTGAGATAATGCACCCTGTCTGCAGCTAGACACAGAACAACCACATATACAGAATAACCTTTCCCAAGATATTCCTAAACACAAATAATATACACAAGAGAGTGGAAACTGTGAACAGCGCTGAGCAGGGTAACACTAAATTATTATTATTATAATAGGAAGACTGATAAATAACATGCGCAATACAAAATACAACCCACAACACAATATACTATACACTGCGAAATATTTATGCTCATAAATAGTGGCACATCACTAAATTATTATTATAGGAAGGCTTATAAATAACATGCACAATACAAAATACAACCCACAACACAATATGCACTGGGAAATATGAAAGTACATGAATTGTAGCACATCAAAAATGAGAAGTGCTCAAAATATTACAATACAAAGAGAGAATCAGTACAATAATACAATCCACATGTCTAATCCACATGGTATAAAATAGTATAGGTAAAAAAGTCCAGAACAAACTGCACCAAAGACACCCAATGAAATGGACAGAATGTAGAAGTTGATAGAGGACGCCTCGTGTAGGCACCACACGAGACCCCTTAGGGTATATGCTCACAGGAAAGTACCTCAATCCAAATAAGGTAAGTGTCCGGCGTATTCGCAGAAATTGCAGCTATATGGAAGATTTTGAGGTAGAATCCAATAACTTAAAGAAAAGATTCCTTAGTAAGGGCTACAAGGAAGAAAGTATTGAAAAAGCTTACTTAAAAGCAAAGTCTACTAAAAGGGAGGATCTCCTTAAAGTGAAAACATTTAACAGCAAAAAGACGAGGGAGTGAACTTTGTCACCACCTACAATGAAGGGGCAAAGGAAATACAAGCAGTCATTAAAAAACACTGGCACGTATTAGAGAGAGATGAGCTATTGAAAGATGCTCTGTCATCAGGCCCTCAAGTTATCTTTTAGGAGAAATAGAAACTTTAAGAATATTCTGGCACCAAGCCTACTTAGGGAAAAAACATCCAATAAGGGAAATTGGCTACAAACACCATCTGTAGGCTATTTCAAATGTAATAGAGTGAATTTTGTGGCCTGTGTACATCACTACGACAGAAGACCAATTAAACAAGTTGTATCAACCAGTAATCAATTTAAATGCAAAATCAAAACCCTCTGTAATTGTAAATCCACCTTTGTGGTTTATCTTCTGCAATTTAATTGTGGATTTCAATACATAGGGCGCACAACATGCCCCTATAAGGTGAGATTGTTAGAACATATCAACAATATTAAAACAGGACTTACCACTCACAATGTATCCATGCACTTTAAGAATTTCCACAACAAAGACCCACAGAGGTTAAAGGGTACCATTTTAAAAATAGTTAACCCAAATAATAGAGGTGGTAGTAGAACTTGAGCTTTGCGCAAAAGGGAAACCTTTTGGATCCACAAAATGGGTACCCTAGTACCCTTAGGTCTAAATAAAGATATAGATTTAGCCGCCTTTTTTAAATTGAAATAGTCTTTTATTGAGGTTGTTCAAAAAAGGGATACAAACAATACAATAAATGTCCAAAGAAGTATATGGTAAAACGTCAATTAGTCTTAATGCAATGGTTGAAATAAAATACCAGATAGTAAGGAAAATATGGACTACTGGAACCTCTATTTTTCATATTTAATAGTTTTCATAAATAACTAATTATCTGGTCACTTGTGGACCTATGATGTAGGCAAACGTAGCAGTTTATTATAGCCATATTTATGACCTAAACAGGTCAATGTATTAACACATGTTTCTATCAGCGGGTAAGCACTGCTATATCTTAGCTGAGATGAGTAAATAAATTCTTCCTCTATCCTTCCTATCTGACTTGTGGAAGTCCACCACCACTAAAAAGACATGTCCAGCTTTTTACGCTACCCTGGTTACTATATAAACTATATAAACTCTTAATGGGGTATAACCAACTTCAAATGTAACTCTAGGAGGATCTTCTCAAGGGGTTAAAAGAGGAAATCTCTGGTCCTCAGGCATAATTAAACATTCCCAATGATATTCAGGGGGTATGACAGTAACATGTGGTTAAATGTACACATATAGGAAGTATTCTACTTAAGCATCCTAACATAAGGAGAGGTTTCACATGTTAAGGAGTTCCATCTTACTAGCTGGGTAATACGATGTAGAATTATGCACTTCTGTACAATATTACTGATAAATAACACACAGTAGCATATTCACATCAATAATTCACATATTAGAACCAAATCCTGGAAGTGACAAGTGAGATTAAGTTCCTTGCGAAACCTAGGCATGTGAACCAGGGTATATAGACAGGGGATACGTACTTGCGCTATCCAATGTACATCTGGAGGCTGAAATTGATTATGTTCAAAGTATATTACCAATGCAAAGTTATTGAGCATTTCTATGAATCAGTGAGAGTGCCTTAGGCAATGTATATACAAACACTTATCATGTGCTGAGTATGTTACGAAGGGTTATTAACAGTTTAAATAAAACCTAATGTATCACCAGCTTACCAATTGGGAGCATCTAGAAGAGAAATAACTTATTCACAACTATCCCAAGATTACTAGAGAGGATTACCCAAACCCATAATGCTGGGAACAGAAAGGTACAATAAGTGCAGCTGGGTACAACTTCAATATAGCGCACATGTGTCAATATGTAATGCTTTGCTAATTGTGTAATATAGCAAGTAGTAATAAGTATGCGCATAGCGGTGTTATTCTTTGGCTGGCTTAATAGTAATTTATTAGATAGGGAGGGTCCAGGTTACTGCTCCAGGACAATGAATTCACCCAATATAACAAAAATTCTGAGTGTATATTACAGCACCCCTCAGAAGACACTTATGAAAGCCAGGGAAAAATAAGCGAGAGGTACATTGTGGAGCTAACAAAAATATGATGAAAGACTAGTAATCCTGTTACCCCTTAGGCAATACTCATAAAAACATCTTACAAAACAGCATAAAACTTAAACTCGAACATTTCAGCAAAATGCACATTGAGATTGAACTCTTATCTATGTACTAATTGTATACTATACATTTAACAGTCTTTTAATAAATCTCAGTATGTCAAAAGTTCAAAACTTAATGACAAAGGAGAGGAGAAAGGCAGTTCTCGTTCGTTCTAAGGGAGATAGAAAAGATCCCCTCAGCCTATACCTCATGGATCGTGTAGGCCCTGTAGAAAGAGCAGCGTTGGTGTTGGGACTGACCAGTGCATGAAAGGCTATACAATCGTCTCAGGAGAAGTCCATAGAGTTACTGACACCATGAAGAACACCCTCTCAAGCAAGGGACTGTAGTATAAGATGGAATCAGAGTCCTTCACAGATCGAATCGCTCTATCAGCCATTGCTCTAACAGGAGCCGGTGCATCCAGGTCCGGTAGCATAGTACAACAGCAGCTCCCCCAGGGGCCAGCCACACCTCCTCCGAGATCCACCGCAGGCCCATCACCACTCCGGACATGGACACAGTGTTCCAACAAGGCGTGTCAGCAGACACAGCCTCAAGAAGCCAATTCTCCCACTCAGGTAAGCACAACGGCAGCTTTGTACCGGCCATCTTGTTAGGATCCGACCCATCTACAAGCAAATAGGAATCCTCTTCTTCCCCCCGTGGAGCAGCCCCGAAAGGCTATTAAAGTTGCGGAGCATTTTCTGTTCAAGGTCTACGAGAAGGTAGCGCAATGTTGCTGGGTGAACCTCCACTTTGCAAGTCATTTTGTAAATTTTATCCCCCGTAGCACAAGGGGGGGGGGAGATGGAATTCGTGCTAGGCCTCAGTCTGCAATTCACTTGACTGAAAGTCAGGTCAAATGATCGGGATCTTTGCGATAGCTAGAAAAAGTTATGCAGCCTGTCAAAGAACCTCTGATAGCACTACTAGAAGTATATGATGCTAAGCTGATATATAAATAAATGTTAGAATTTGAAATTCATTGCCGGAGCCTCAGTTAGTGCGACCGATCATGGCCGCCGCCTAGACACGCCCCCTTAGCCGCCTTTTTAATTATTATTTTTTTTTTATTATTATTTAAAATTTTAGGATTTTACTATGTATATATTTTAGTAATATATCTTAGTGATATACCTGTATAATGTGTTTTTTAGGAACTCTGTAGTAATATTGTGTTGCAGTACTGCATTTAAACTGTGTAATCATATTATTTACATATTAATTACATAATAAGCTGACTAATGTGGGTATGACCAATGCCCAATGTATTCATCAATATTTGTCTGCTTGCATTTTGTAGATCTAGACAGTTTTTTTTTTTTAAATTATGCAGGGGTCCAATACCACCTGTATGTTAATCATTCATATCGAATTTGTCTGCATTGCGTCAGGTGAGGTTCGATTTAAATCTATACTTTCATTGTTGCACTTATGTACTGTTTTCACTTTTAATAATCTTTTTTTAACATATAAGCTTTTTAATATGAAAGTCATTGTGACCAGCTTGTATGTTAGCCATTTTCATATAAGCATAGTTGATCAGTCTCCCAATTTTTAAACATACATATACACTTTTTAGGATCCAATTAATTTGGTATTATACCCAAAAACATTTTTACTAAAACAATTTTTTTTTCTTAAATAGTACTTTTATATGTCTTTTTGTAGTGGATTATTTTATGTATTTATCTCTTACCAATCATTTTACATCAACTGATTCCCTATATAGACAACAGAATTTCCTCTATTTCCACACTGATTACTTATGTCCTCCACTTTTATCAGTAATAACTCATGTTCTTTTGTATCTATTTATATTTATATATATTGAGCCGGGTAGTTAGCACATCCCCCTTTTCGTATTTCTATATTGGTCTTTTTTTTTGTTCCTGCTGACGTCCGTGTTGTGACGCACCCATTTTTTAACTCCAATCCGATGTTGCTTAGAACCAAAGTGGTGGTGTTGACGTCTCGCGCAGCTCTTTTGTGTTAGTTCGGTAATTTCATCTCAGCCTCTGAGGAAGAAGGTAGGTATACTTACAACCTTCGAAACGCGTCAGGCTTTAGCATACAGTCAACTACCGAACCTTAACCTGCAGACCAGACCGCAATTTGACCGCAGACGATACCTTTTTTATCCATGAAGGTTACCTACACTACTTACATCGTTTCTGTTTTTTTCTGATGTGACATTATACACAGGCATTATTGTTACCTCATTACATTGAGGTTCTCTTTGTCAGTGCACATTCTTACTGTTGTTTGTCTGTGTTTGTCCGCTTTTAAGGTGCAAATTATTAAACAGTGTTGTACTATTACTGGCATCCGTTTAATTTTTTCTGCCCATATATCCAACGACTGAGACCTGCCTCTGCCGTTCTATACAAGGAGGACAATCCTGGCACAGACCTGGAGGAGAGCTTCTACCTAAGTCCCAGTACGGGTCCACGTTTGACACTTACCTCATTTGGATTGAGGTACCCTCCTGTGAGTATATACCCTAAGGGATCTCATGTGGTGCCTACACGGGGCATCCTCTATCAACTTCTACATTCTGTCCATTTCATTGGGTGTCTTTGGTGCAGTTTGTTCTGGACTTTTTTACCTATACTATTTTATACCATGTGGATTAGACCATGTGGATTGTATTATTGTACTGATTCTCTCTTTGTATTGTAATATTTTGAGCACTTCTCATTTTTGATGTGCTACAATTCATGTACATTCATATTTCCCAGTGCATATTGTGTTGTGGGTTGTATTTTGTATTGTGCATGTTATTTATAAGCCTTCCTATAATAATAATTTAGTGATGTGCCACTATTTATGAGCATACATATTTCCCAGTGTATAGTATATTGTATATATACTATCTAGTATATATGTGTATACTATATAGTATATATGTGTATATTATATGTCTATATATGTATATATATATATTTATGTGTTTATATATTTACAGACATAAATACACATATAAACACATATGTACACACATCACGTGTGTGTATATATATATATATATATATGTTTGTATACATACATATCTAGCTTTAGAGATGTATATGTATGTATCACTATGTTAAAGCCCTTTGCCAGCCTGTTTTTCTAACACCTGAAACCTCATATCTTTGAGCCCTTATAACTTTTTTGTACAATATTTTTTTAAAATATTTTTTGTTAGTATAAATTATGAGTGTAAGGTGCTTTGTGAAATAGTTAACCAGAGCTCTGAGGTCACGCTAACCTGACGTGCGTTAAATTGTAATATGAGCGAAAAACAGCCGCAATAAACCCCATTTCACTTGCGGGCAACATTTAATGCTCCACTCGTAATCTAGCCCTCTACTTTATATACAAACAAATGCCATAGATTTCCGCTTATTTACTTTATGTCCATACAAATATTTGTTTTATATACTACAATTATATAATATCCCCTACCTGCAAACAACAAAACTAATTCTTTCTAATCATCAACTCTGAAAAATAACAAATAAAACAGACTTCTAGCTCATATACAGCATTGCAAGAGAAGAAAATATACCCACTTTTACACTAATAAGCAAAGTTAGATAGTTACACACAAATAACTGTGCCACCCATATTCTGACACGCCACAGTCATAAATCTAAAAGTAATAAAGTGTTGTCCAACCCTCTACCCATGAACAATTGTTGATATAACATTTGGAATGATAGGAACTGTTATGAAGATTGCCACTTGCATGTTAGTAATCTAACAAATATCTGTTAAATTGGATTCATTTTGCCTGAAACTGTTGCTTGAGGAATAATAACCCCCACCATCACATATTGTATATCTTAACAAAAAGGTTAGTTAGAGTATACCACAGTATAATTATTAATACCACCTTTTTCCTTTTAGATTTTATGTAATAAACAGATTTAACCTGATCTATCAAAGGCCTGAATTATTGGCCTTTGAATTAAATTGTCTGGTTGAGGTGGGTTGGCACACCATATCAAATGCATTGAGGAACCCATGCTTAACCCCTATGACAATCACAATCCAAAACCCGGAGATGTTAAAAGTCTCTACTTTATTTCAATCCATTAAAAACAAACAAAAATAAAGACATGCAGACTAGGCAAGTATGACAAATGCTGGCTTCTTCAAGTCTTTATCATAGAGCCTATGTCCCAGTATCCCTCTCTCCTCACTATGGAAAACCTGGATTCTAGATTACCCACATCCTACCATGGCAATCCAGGCTCTACCCCCATGATACCTGGGATCCTCTCCTACTTTCTTCTAGTCTTGTACACAGTGTTAAGTTGAGGTATCATGTATCTTAGTTTAAATGTTTAGCATTTTTTCTATACAACACTTTACTTTATTAAAATAAATGTGAGTTTCTTTCCTAAGATATGGTGAGTCCATGGGATCATCAATTATTGTTGGGAATATCACTCCTGGCCAGCAAGAGGAGGCAAAGAGCACCACAGCAAAGCTGTTAAGTATCATTTCCCTTCACACAATCTTCAGTCATTCTCTTTGCCTTCAGTGCAAGGAGGAGGTTAAGTTTTGGTGGCTGAAGAAGATTTTCTTTAATCAAGATTTTATTATTTTGAAAGCCAGAATAGGTTTGCTCTGATCTTTCCTCTCATGATAGGGTCTAGCTGTGTTCCACGTTAGTCTCTTCAGTAGGGCAGTGGTGTCTTTCAACCAGTTTGGAAATTGTGAGGTGGGCTTCACTACATTTTCCTGACAAATTGCTGGTTTACTCTGTCCTTTCATCTTTCCACAGGTCTCTGTGAGGAGTGGCTTCCTCTCATGCCGGGTGAGCTGTCCTCCTGCCGGACAGTCAAGGGTGCAGATAAGTGCCATTTTTGGTTTCTTATGGGAAGAACTCTGGCACTAGAGCAGTTTTTAGTGTGCACTTTATGCATCTTGAACTTCAGGAATGTAAAAGTCCTATATAAAGGAAGGAAGCAGGCATTGTGTGATGTAAAAAAATAAGTGAGATGATTCTTTAAGATACAAGATGTTTTAAGTTCTTAAGAATCATTGGTGGCTCAGTATGTTATTTTATGTTTTGCCCTGTTAATCCGGTGTTAGAGTGAAGCCGGTTGGACTTAATAAGCACATGGTCATTTTCTCTCAGTGTTTTTCACTACTGGCTGGAAAAATAGCCGTTTGAATGAAAATTTCTTATGGGCGCCGGGACCGCCTCTGATGTCATAGGAGAGGCGGATCCTTCTCTAAGGCGGCAGGAAATGCTAAAGCGCACGGTTTTCATTTAGTGACGCAGCTTATAGTAGCTTCCTGTGTGATCTTCGGCATCAATGGATAATTCTAGGAGTCCGAAGCTGCTCCATTCTATTCATCTGTTTTGCAATCAGCTCAGTGTCACAGAGGGGGCAGGTAGGCACCTTAGCTATACTGCTGAGATATAGAGGCTGTTATAAGAGGTTTTGTAGTTTATTCTCCTAAAAGAAAAACTTTGGTGTTTGAAAAATTTGCATTTGCGGCAATTCAAATTTATATATTTGGCAAGGTCTGTTTTATATCCCTGTTAAGGGATTTTGATTACTTTGGGAATCACAATCTTAAAGAGACACTATCAAAAAAAAAAATTGTGTGTGTTTGTGTGTGTGTGTGTGTGAAATTTACTAGCAATATGGACCAAGAGTCTGTGCCTTCTGTAGAGTGCAAACTTTGTTTTGATAACCAAATGGAACCCCCTTTGTCCTTTTGTTCTTCTTGTATTGAAAGAACTTTAATGTACAAAGATACGGCTAGATTTAGAGTTCTGCGGCCAAAGGGGTGCGTTAGCTACGCGTGCTTTTTTTTCCCCGCACCTTTTAAATACCGCTGGTATTTAGAGTTCACAGAAGGGCTGTGTTAGGCTCCAAAAAGGGAGCGTAGAGCATAATTTACCGCCACTGCAACTCTCAATACCAGCGGTGCTTACAAACGCAGCCAGCTTCAAAAACGTGTTCATGCACGATTCCCCCATAGGAAACAATGGGGCAGTTTGAGCTGAAAAAAAACCTAACACCTGCAAAAAAGCAGGACCCCCTAACGCTGGTTTGGACGGCTAACGCAGAACTCTAAATCTAGGCGATAGATTTTTTGTTTCTGAGCCACCATTCTCTCGGGTTGATGCTATTCAGGTAATGCCACAGCCTTCTCCTCAAGCGTCCCAAACTTTAATGTAGTCACATGCAGTGCCCTGCGTTTCCTCACAATCTCCTGGAGGAGTGTATTCTGCATTCTGAAATTGCTGCCCAGGTATCCTCTGCAGTGTCTGAGGCATTAGCTGCCATTCCCATGCTTCAGGAAAAACGCAAGAGGAAAATTAGAGAATCAGATAGTAAGGTTTCTGATCCAGTTCAGGCTAAACAAGTGCCTCTTTTCCATAAGTCTGAAGAGGAGGATACTTCGGTAGCCTCTGAGGGTGAAATCTCAGATTCGGTTGGTATAATTCCTTCTTCTGATGCTGAAGTTGTTTCCTTCAGATTTAAGCTTGAACACCTTCATGTTTTGTTAAAGGAGGTTTTGGCTACTTTGGATGACTCCGATACCCCTGTTGTTGTCAACCCTAAGAAATCTAGCAAATTAAATAGATACTTTGATGTCCCCTCCTCTGGGGAGGTGTTTCCTGGGCCAGACCCTGCTATAGAGATTATTGCCTGGAAATGGGAGAGACCTGGAATTCCTTTTTCTCCCTCCCTGGTTTTTAGAAAGATGTTCCCGGTGGCGGACTCCATTAAGGAGTCATGGCAGACGGAACCCAAGGTGGAAGGGGCAATTTCTACCTTGGCTAAGAGAACTACTATTCCTATTGAGGATAGCTGCTCTTTCAAGGACCCTATGGACAAGAAGCTGGAGGCTTACTTGAAAAAGATGTATATTAATCAGGGTCTCCAAGGGCAACCGGCGGTGTGTATTGCTACAGTGACAAGTACGGCAGCCTATTGTTTTGACGCTTTGTCTGAGATAGGAAGAATAGGCCGAAAGAACATCAGAGTAATTTTCGTTTCTTTTGTAACTTCAGAGGTAAGTCTTCCCCCTCCTCTACCAAGCAGGAACAGTTCAATCCTTCTTGGAAACCCAGTCAGTCTTGGAACAAGGGGAAGCAATCTAAGAAGCCCGCAGCTCAGTCTAAGTCAGCATTAAGGGTTTGCCCCAGATCCGGGATCAGATCAAGTGGAGGGTAGACTCTCTCAGTTTCCTCGAGCATGGAAACGAGATGTCACAGACCCGTGGGCCGTGGACATAGTATCCCAAGGTTACAAGTTAGAATTCAAGACCTTTCCTTACCAGGGGCAGATTCCACCTCTCAAGATTATCTGTAGACCAGATTAAAAAGAGAGGCATTCTTAAGATGTGTACAGGATCTTTCCCTCCTGGGAGGGATAGTTCCAGTCCCATTACAGGAACAGGGTCTAGGGTTCTATTCCAACCTGTTCGTGGTTCCCAAAAAAGAGGGAACTTTCAGGCCTATTCTAGATCTAAAGTTCCTCAACAAGTTTCTCAGAGGGCCATCCTTCAAAATGGAGACTATCAGTTCCATTCTTCCTCTAGTGCAAGAGGGTCAGTTCATGATGACCATAAACCTGAAGGATGGGTACCTACATGTTCCGATTCACAGGGATCATCACAAATTTCTGAAGTTTGCCTATCTGGACAAACACTTTCAGTTTGAAGCTCTTCCATTTTGCCTCACCACAGCTCCCAGAATTTTCTCAAAGGTCCTGGAAGCTCTGTTGGCAGTAATTTGGTCTCGGGGAATTGCAGTGGCACCTTATCTGGACGACATTCTGGTTCAGGCGCCATTTTTTTCAATTAGCAAAATCTCACACAGAGATCTTGTTGTCTTTTCTTCGTTCTCACGGATGGAAGGTGAATTTTGAAAAGAGTTCACTTTTTCCGGCTACAAGGGTGGTCTTCTTAGGAACCATTATAGATTCCCTATCAATAAAAATATTTCTGACAGAGGTCAGAAGAGCCAAGATTCTATCCTCTTGCCTATCCCTACAGTCTGCTGTACGGCCATCAGTGGCCCAATGTATGGAGGCAATTGGTCTAATGGTGGCTTCCATGGACATAGTTCCTTTTGCTTGATTCCATTTGAGAGCTCTACAGTTATGCATGCTCAGTCAATGGAGTGGGGATTATGCAGACCTGTCTCAGAGGATAGTTCTGGATCAATCTACAAGAGACTCTCTGCCGTGGTGGCTGTCTCAAGAACATATGTCCCAGGGGACATGCTTTAAGAGACCCTCATGAGTGATTGTGACCACGGACCCCAGCCTGATGGGGAGCAGTCTTGGACTTGTTGAAGGCACAGGGACTTTGGTCTCAGGAGGAATCTGCCCTCCCCATAAACATATTGGAGTTGAGAGTGATCTTCAATGCCTTCATGGCTTGGCCTCAGCTGGCTTTAGCCCGGTTTATAAGGTTACAGTCAGACAACATAACCTCAGTGGCTTACATCAACCACCAGGGGGGAGCTATGAGTTCCTTAGCCATGAAGGAGGTGGCTCAAACCATTCAATTGTTGTCTATCTGCCATCCACATTCTGGGAGTGGACTACTGGGAAGTGAATTTCCTAAGCAGACAGACTTTTCATCCCGGGGAGTGGGAGCTCCATCCGTAAGTGTTCTCCAGGTTAACCATCAAATGAGGAGTACTGGAATTGGATCTGATGGCGTCTCGACAGAACGCCAAGCTTCCAAAGTACGGTTCAAGGTCAAGGGATTCTCAGGCCTTCCTGATGGATGCTCTGGCAGTTCCTTAGAACTTCAGGTTGGCATACCTTTTTCCTCCGTTTGCTCTCCTTCCAAGAGTCATTGCTCGGGTCAAGCAGGAGAGAGCGTCTGTGATTCTAATAGCTCCTGCATGGCCTCGCAGGATCTGGTATGCAGACCTAGTGGAAATATCATCTCTACCGCTGTGGAGACTTCCTCTTAGGAAGGACCTTCTACTTCAGGGTCCTTTTCGTCATCCAAATCTCATTTCTCTGAAGCTGACTGCTTGGAGATTGAACGCTTAATTTTATCTAAGCGTGGTTTTTCAGAGTCGGTCATTGAGACCATGATTCAGGCTCGTAAGCCTGTTACTAGAAAGATTTACCATGAGATATGGCGTAAATATCTTTAATGGTGTGAATCCAAGGTATACTCTTGGAGTAGAGTCAGGATTCCAAGAATTTTATCCTTTTTCTAGGAAGGTTTGGAAAGGGTTTGTCTGTCAGTACTCTGAATGGTCAGATTTCTGCTCTATCTATTTAGTTTTGCAACAGGCTCCGTTTGAGCCAATGCATTCCATAGATATTAAGTTGTTATCTTGGAAGGTTTTGTTTCTTACTGCTATCTCTTCTGCTCAGAGAGTTTCAGAACTCTCAGCTTTGCAGTGTGATTCTCCTTATCTCATATTTCATGCAGATAAGGCTGTTCTTCGTAGCAAGTTTGGTTTTCTTCCTAAGGTTGTTTCGGATAGAAATATTAATCAGGAAATTGTTGTTCCTTCTCTCTGTCCTAATCCTTCTTCTCATAAGGAACAGTTGTTGCACAACCTAGATGTGGTGCATGCTCTTAAATTCTATTTGCAGGCAACTAAGGACTTTCACCAGTCTTCTGCATTGTTTGTTTGTTTTTCTGGGAAACATAAAGGTCAGAAAGCTACTGCTACTTCTCTTTCTCTCTGGTTGAGAAGTATTATTCGTTTGGCATATGATTGATTCCCAACAGTAATTGATGATCCTGTGGACTCACCATATCTTAGGAAAGAAAACAAAATGTATGCTTACCTGATAAATTTATTTATTTCTGTATATACAGTTATTTTTGTCTAAACCTCAGGCACCTCTACACCTTGTGTTGCTTCTTTTTTCTCCATTTTCCTTCGGTCAAATGACTGGGGATTGTGGGAAGGGAAGTTATACTTATCAGCTTTGCTGTGGTGCTCTTTGCCTCCTCCTGCTGACCAGGAGTGATATTCCCAACAGTAATTGAAGATCCCGTGGACTCACCATATCCGGAAAGAAAGAAATTTATCAGGTAAGCATAAATTTTGTTTTTCTGTATACATTCTTTAAGAACCCCTTCAGCTGAAAGAAATCCAGACCGTATGTTGAAAACCACTAACCTCAAATAGTTTGATTTGAGTGGGTAGCAAATAGAAATGTCCTAATATATCTAATTTAGCAGATGTTTAGATACTTATTTTTTACATTGCTGTTTTTTGCTACAGGCTATATGTTTGTGTATTCTACCTAGACTGTGATGGATTATGTTTTGTTGTAATATTGTACAATAAGAGATAGTTATATTCTGTGCAGGCTTTAGTATTTTCTAGCCACCATCTTCAAGAAGAAAAATGCAGAGTACAGGCATGATGAATACCTTTAATAAGCCAAAGTCTAAAAACAACAGAGCAAAATTATCTAGAGGACAAGTACAATTGACGTCAGTGATGGGGAAGGGCAAATGGTACTGGATAATGGAATTTAAAAATGCACAGGATAGGCACAAGGGAAAACATGACATTAGGATGGAGAAAGTGAATATATAAAGGAAGACATCTATATTAATTGTATAAGGGAGTTACTTGTGTGCAGGATACTATTGAATACTCTGACTGCTAATGGTTTACAGATGTACTTAGGACCAGACTGATACCAAAAATAGGCCCAGGAATTTAAAGTGAGTTAAAAAGACATAGGCTATTTTTATATTTTAAAGTACATCATTTTTTTATATTTAGTTTATATTTTGTTTTAATTCAATTGCTCCTTTGGACTTTTTTATTTTATTTATGTTTTACTTGCAGGGGCCTTTGGATGCTGAAATGAACAGTTAGGAAGATTTACTTCCCTGCTTATGCTTTCCCCTATATACACACCTATACACAAATATACATTGATTTCTCCTAGGAGAAATATTCTCATTGTAGAGATGTGGGGCAATTTCATCCAAAATGTCAGCTGCTTTATGAGTCATATCAGGGATGTCAGCTGTGTGCTGCAAATTGTTTGGGAAAAAAAAAACAAATGCTTCATTTTATCAACAATGTGCTGCACATTAGCAGTTTGGGTTATAAGCAGAACAAAATGAAGCTCCCAGTGAACAAGGCACCAGTAGGTGCCGAAATGTTTGTACCAATAAAGGACGTTTTATTTCAATGAAAATCCGGTGAGTGCAGTGCTTCTGTTCTTGATGAATGGATTCTAACCTGGCTATTTTCTACACAGCACCCCGGTACTAAATACTCAGGATTGGTTAGTGCATTCGTTTGGACTATGCTTTCTATATATATATATATATATATATATATATATATATATATATATATATATATATATATATATATATATATATATATATATATATATATACAGCTCTGGGGAGGGGGAAAGAGACCACTACTAATTTACTATTTTTAGGTATTTTTGTTTTATTCTATATACTACCGACAACATTTCTCCTAAATTACAAATACTAACATTTAGAGAATTTATTTGCAGAAAATGACAACTGGTCAAAATAAGTAAAAAGATACAATGGGGCCGATTTATCAAGGGCTGAATGTCCCCTGATGCCCGTTTCCGTGTGAGCGGAACATCTGAGGCTGCGGACATCAATCCGCCCAATCTCATACAATCGAGTTGATTAACACCCCCTGCTAGTTGCAGATTGGCAGCGAATCTGCAGGGGGCGGCATTGCACAAGCAGTTCATGAGAACTGCTTGTGCAATGTTAAATGCTGACAGCGTATGCTGTCGTCATTCAGGGATGTCTGTCGGACATGATCCACTGAGCGGATCATGTCGGACAGACATTTGATAAATCGGCCCGCATTTCTTCAGACCTCGAATAATGCAAAGAAAACAAGTTCATATTAATTTTTAAATAACACAATACTAATTTTTTTAACTACGTATGAGTTCAGAAATTAATATTTAGTGGAATAACTCTGATTTTCAATCAGAGCTTTCATGCATCTTGGCATGCTCTCTACCAGTCTTTCACATTGCTGTTGTCTACCAGTCTTTCACATTGCTGTTGGGTGACTTAATGGCACTCCTGGGGCAAAAATTCAAGCAGTTATGACAGGGTCTTGATCTGGTGGTCCTCCATCCACACTTTGATTGACCTGGCTGTGTGGCATGGAGCATTGTTCTGTTGGAAAAAACAGTCCTCAGATTTGGGGAACATTGTCAGAGCAAAAGGAAGCAAGTTTTCTTCCAGGATAAGCTTGTGTTTGATTCATGCGTCCTTCACAAAGATAAATCTGCCTGATTCCAGCCTTGCTGAAGCAGCACCAGATCTTCACCAATCCGCCACTAAATTTAACAGTGGGTGCAAGACACTGTGACTTGTATGCCTCTCTGTAAAAAACTGAAAATTGGACTCATCAGAAAAGACGACCTGGAATCAAACAGATTTATCTTTGTGAGGGACGCATGAATCAAGCCACGTGCAAGGTTATCCTGAATGTTCCCTAACTTTGAAGATTTTTTTTCCCAGCAGGACAATGCACCATGCCACACAGCTTGGTCAATCAAGGTATGGATGGAGGACCACCATATCAAGACCCTGTCATGGCCAGACCAATCTCTAGACCTGAAGCCCATTGAAAACCTCTGGAATGTGATCAAGAGGAAGATAGATGGTCACAAGCCATCAAACAAAGCCAAGCTGCTTGAATTTTTGCTCCAGGAGTGGCATAAAGTCACCCAACAGTAATGTGAAAAGACTGGTGGAGAGCAGCCAAGTCTCATGAAAACTGTGATTGAAAATCAGGGTTATTCAACCAAATATTAATTTCTGAACTCTTGCTAATTTAAAACATTAGTATCAGGGGGGTAAGAAGCACAGCTGTGGCAGCAAACTTAAATATATATGTATATGATTATATACCTATATATATTTAGGTGTTAATGTATATATACATATATTAACACATAAATATATATGTATATAAGCATATACAAATATATTTACTGGGAACACACAGTTACCATTGACATCAATGTAAAGGCACTTTTCAGCACCATTTTTTTTCTTACACCACACTCCCACCAACTTTAGACCCAAAATACTGCCTAGTGCAGTCATTTTATTAAAAAATAAAGATGCTGGTATCTTTATTTTTTAATAAAATACATTAGGCTTTATTTTAGGGGCATTTGAGGCACATTTGTAAACTTAACCAGCGATCTGATATCCGAGATGGCAGTAGCAATTACCAGCCACTTGTAATGGCCGGTTAATTTTCTCACTCCCGCAAACGGGCAAATTTGCCGTTTGTGGGTGCGCAATAATTTAGCCCTCCACTTGTAATTTAGCCCTCTATATATACAGTTCATTGAGGGAACCATGAATGCCAACATGTACTGTGACATACTGAAGCAGAGCATGATCCCCTCCCTTCGGAGACTGGGCCGCAGGGCAGTATTCAAACATGATAACAACCCCAAACACACCTCCAAGACGACCACTGCCTTGCTAAAGAAGCTGAGGGTAAAGGTGATGGACTGGCCAAGCATGTCTCCAGACCTAAACCCTATTGAGCATCTGTGGGGCATCCTCAAATGGAATGTGGGGGAGCGCAAGTTCTCTAACATCCACCAGCTCCATGATGTCGTCATGGAGAAGTGGAAGAGGACTCCAGTGGCAACCTGTGAAGCTCTGGTGAACTCCATGCCCAAGACGGTTAAGGCAGTGCTGAAAAATAATGGTGGCCACACAAAATATTTACAGTTTGGGCCCAATTTGGACATTTCCACTTAGGGGTGTACTCACTTTTGTTGCCAACAGTTATTTAGACATTAATGGCTGTGTGTTTAGTTATTTTGAGGGGGCAGCAAATTTACACTGTTATAAAGGCTGTACACTCACTACTTTACATTGTAGAAAAGTGTAATTTCTTCAGTGTTGTCACATGAAAGGATATAATAAAATATTTACAAAAATGGGAGGGGTGTACTCACTTTTGTGGGATACTGTGTATGTATGTATGTATATATATATATATATATATATACTGTATATATGTATATGTATATATATATATATATATAGATATATAGATAGATAGATAGATAGATAGATAGAAAACATACATGTACATGTTTTGGTTACAACTTACAAACGTTATACAATTAGACAAATAAAAAACCACCTGAGCGCCACTCTCAAACACAGATTTCTATGATCTCTATGAATAGCCTTATTTTATTTATTATGTTCAGATCTTTTATATATCAGAATAATCCATTGGTTTTTAAGTATAGCATGACTGCATGTGATACAGCCACGCACTGACAGACACATTACGTCAGTAAAACACATGTTGCTGAGATTAGTGCTTGTATGCGATACTCCTTGTTTATATTTTTGATCTGGGCTCACACCTGTTCTCTATTCTCTCACATGTCATATTCCACTGACTTGGCACGATGAGGCCAGTATGCCAACAGGCATCAGGTATCAGTTTACTAAGAAAAGTTGTTCCATAAAAACCACAATGTTATTTCAATGTTGCAGTTTGTAATCCCAACACTGTGTGCTTTAAAGTGAAAGTAATGTCCTTACATAGGTCGTTCTCATATAAAAAGGAACATGTAATACCTACTTTAAGGGACAGTAAACACCTTGTAATTACAACACATTTCTATTGTCTTGCTAGTGAATAACAACAACTCCAAACATTTTTAAAACTTAATAAATTCTTCTCTTCTGCAATTGTTTTTAAGTAGCTAAACACCACCCACCCCTGGCCTCATTTTGGAGGAACTAATGTGAATGTGAGTTTGCAGCTAAATAGACTAACCATGGTCATATTATTACTATAAAGTGCAAGATTTTGCTGTTGCTATTTGTTTAAACCAATAAGGGAATATATTTTGCAGGGTTAGCCTTGATAAGTTTGCAGAGTGCTAGTGTAGAGCTCCTAGTGGGCTTGAAACGTATTAAGGGCTGCAGCCTGGTAGGGATGAAAATGTGAAGTAGTGTGTAGGGTGTATGGCAACAATGTTGCAGTTAGTGGGGAGTGACTTACCAGTGGTTTAAAAGCAGTGGTTCTGGAAGTTTCTGCCTCTTGTCCTGTGGTGCATACTGAATTCTGAGTTGCCCACCCACCCTCCCTTAAGATTTGTAAGCGGGCGGAATGAGTTGAGGGCCTCCTTGTGTTGCTGTAGCTGGCACGGCTGGGGTAGGGTTAGTCAAGCCACCCTTTAGTAAGACCATGTGTATATCCACTTGAAATTTAGGCCGTTACCTCTTAATGTAGGAGTACTGTTGGGGACTCATTTCCGCCATGCATATTTAAATATGCCACTCGGTTAAAAGTTAACCTCCTGATGGTGACAGTATTTTATTATATTTATAGTTAATGCGACCTGATTGGTCTTTCCTCCATTTCTGTTGTGGTGTCAGTTATTTAAGGGACCGAAAAGGGGGGAGTAATAAAGTTTAAGGTATGTGTCAGTTATTTCACTGGTAATCTCGGACTAGGCTATCCAGTCCTTAAAAGGACAGTATACACTCATTTTCATATAACTGCATGTAATAGACACTACTATAAAGAATAAGATACACAGATACTGATATAAAAATCCAGTATAAAACTGTTTAAAAACGTACTTAGAATAAGGTGACCAGATATTTAAAATGAAATCCGGGGACATTTTTTTATTTTTTATTGGCAAATGATAAAAACGATTCTATTAGCATATTTTCCTCAAATTATATAATATGCAGTGTATGTGGTATGTGTTTATAGAGTTATAGTATGATATATACGTTAGTTCTCACATTTCGTCCATGAGATAAAAAAAAATACTTAGAATTTTTTGGGATATGACTACCAAATGTTAAGAAGATAAGATAGAGAAAAAAGCTTCAATGCATACATACACAATCATACATATACACATACAAACATACATATACACACATGAGTGCACACACACACATGCATACACGCACACATACACATGCATACAAACATGGGCACACACACAAACACATGCTCGCACACATACACATACATACACACACATATGCATAGACACAAGCACACATATACACACAGACATACATGCACACATACACATGCATGCACACACACGCATGCACACATACACATGCATATACGCACACATACACATACATACATACACGCGCACACATACACACGCAAACAAACAAACGCACACATACATATGCATACAAACATGGGCGCACACACAGATACATACACACACACCCGCAATATATACATACATACACATGCATACACACATATTGACCCTGATTGTAGAAATGTCAAACCCATCTTTCAATGCAGGGTAACCAGCAGTAGACCCATTAATCCTGCTGTGGTTAGATATTCAGTATTTTATTGGCTTCAGTATTAATTTTTTTCACTGAGATGCACATTTCAGAGTGAGACAGAAAGATAAAATGAGTAGTATGATAACATCTTGACTCTTAGGCCCCAATTTATCAAAGGTCTTGCGGACCTGATCCGACACTGCGGATCAGGTCCGCAAGACCTCGCTAAATGCGGAGAGCAATACGCTCTCAGCAGTTAACATTGCACCAGCAGCTCACAAGAGCTGCTGGTGCAACGCCGCCCCCTGCTGACTCGCGGCCAATCGGCCGCCAGCAGGGAGGTGTCAATCAACCCAATCGTATTCGATCGGGTTGATTTCCGGCGATTCCTGTCCGCCTGCTCAGAGCAGACCGCTGCTTCATAAGTTGTGTTTCTGGCGAGTCTGAAGACTCGCCAGAAAAACGGCCCTTCAAGCTCCGTACGGCGCTTGATAAATGGGCCTTATAGAGGTTTGTTTTATACATATCTGAAACATTAGGTTTGCTTGAAAAATTATATATAAAAAGTTTCTGAACCTGTTATCTACTCATGGGCATTAGCGGAATTGTTTCCTAGGGAGGAGGAGAAAAAAAAACATAATTTATGTAAGAACTTACCTGATAAATTCATTTCTTTCATATTAGCAAGAGTCCATGAGCTAGTGACATATGGGATATACATTCCTACCAGGAGGGGCAAAGTTTCCCAAACCTCAAAATGCCTATAAATACACCCCTCACCACACCCACAATTCAGTTTAACGAATAGCCAAGAAGTGGGGTGATAAAAAAGTGCGAAAGCATATAAAATAAGGAATTGGAATAATTGTGCTTTATACAAAAATCATAACCACCACAAAAAAAGGGCGGGCCTCATGGACTCTTGCTAATATGAAAGAAATGAATTTATCAGGTAAGTTCTTACATAAATTATGTTTTCTTTCATGTAATTAGCAAGAGTCCATGAGCTAGTGACATATGGGATAATGACTACCCAAGATGTGGATCTTTCCACACAAGAGTCACTAGAGAGGGAGGGATAAAATAAAGACAGCCAATTCCTGCTGAAAATAATCCACACCCAAAATAAAGTTTAATGAAAAACATAAGCAGAAGATTCAAACTGAAACCGCTGCCTGAAGTACTTTTCTACCAAAAACTGCTTCAGAAGAAGAAAATACATCAAAATGGTAGAATTTAGTAAAAGTATGCAAAGAGGACCAAGTTGCTGCTTTGCAAATCTGATCAATCGAAGCTTCATTCCTAAACGCCCAGGAAGTAGAAACTGACCTAGTAGAATGAGCTGTGATCCTCTGAGGCGGAGTTTTACCCGACTCAACATAGGCAAGATGAATTAAAGATTTCAACCAAGATGCCAAAGAAATGGCAGAAGCTTTCTGGCCTTTTCTAGAACCGGAAAAGATAACAAATAAACTAGAAGTCTTTCGGAAAGACTTAGTAGCTTCAACATAATATTTCAAAGCTCTAACAACATCCAAAGAATGCAACGATTTCTCCTTAGAAATCTTAGGATTAGGACATAATGAAGGAACCACAATTTCTCTACTAATGTTGTTGGAATTCACAACTTTAGGTAAAAATTCAAAAGAAGTTCGCAACACCGCCTTATCCTGATGAAAAATCAGAAAAGGAGACTCACAAGAAAGAGCAGATAATTCAGAAACTCTTCTGGCAGAAGAGATTGCCAAAAGGAACAAAACTTTCCAAGAAAGTAATTTAATGTCCAATGAATGCATAGGTTCAAACGGAGGAGCTTGAAGAGCCCCCAGAACCAAATTCAAACTCCAAGGAGGAGAAATTGACTTAATGACAGGTTTTATACGAACCAAAGCTTGTACAAAACAATGAATATCAGGAAGAATAGCAATCTTTCTGTGAAAAAGAACAGAAAGAGCAGAGATTTGACCTTTCAAGGAACTTGCGGACAAACCCTTATCTAAACCATCCTGAAGAAACTGTAAAATTCTCGGTATTCTAAAAGAATGCCAAGAAAAATGATGAGAAAGACACCAAGAAATATAGGTCTTCCAGACTCTATAATATATCTCTCTAGATACAGATTTTACGCGCCTGTAACATAGTATTAATCACAGAGTCAGAGAAACCTCTTTGACCAAGAATCAAGCGTTCAATCTCCATACCTTTAAATTTAAGGATTTCAGATCCTGATGGAAAAAAGGACCTTGCGACAGAAGGTCTGGTCTTAACGGAAGAGTCCACGGTTGGCAAGAAGCCATCCGGACAAGATCCGCATACCAAAACCTGTGAGGCCATGCCGGAGCTACCAGCAGAACAAACGAGCATTCCTTCAGAATCTTGGAGATTACTCTTGGAAGAAGAACTAGAGGCGGAAAGATATAGGCAGGATGATACTTCCAAGGAAGTGATAATGCATCCACTGCTTCCGCCTGAGGATCCCGGGATCTGGATAGATACCTGGGAAGTTTCTTGCTTAGATGAGACGCCATCAGATCTATTTCTGGAAGTTCCCACATTTGAACAATCTGAAGAAATACCTCTGGGTGAAGAGACCATTCGCCCGGATGCAACGTTTGGCGACTGAGATAATCCGCTTCCCAATTGTCTATACCTGGGATATGAACCGCAGAGATTAGACAGGAGCTGGATTCCGCCCAAACCAGAATTCGAGATACTTCTTTCATAGCCAGAGGACTGTGAGTCCCTCCTTCATGATTGATGTATGCCACAGTTGTGACATTGTCTGTCTGAAAACAAATGAACGATTCTCTCTTCAGAAGAGGCCAAAACTGAAGAGCTCTGAAAATTGCACGGAGTTCCAAAATATTGATCGGTAATCTCACCTCCTGAGATTCCCAAACTCCTTGTGCTATCAGAGATCCCCACACTGCTCCCCAACCTGTGAGACTTGCATCTGTTGAAATTACAGTCCAGGTCGGAAGCACAAAAGAAGCCCCCTGAATTAAACGATGGTGATCTGTCCACCACGTTAGAGAGTGTCGTACAATCGGTTTTAAAGATATTAATTGAGATATCTTTGTGTAATCCTTGCACCATTGATTCAGCATACAGAGCTGAAGAGGTCGCATGTGAAAACGAGCAAAGGGGATCGCGTCCGATGCAGCAGTCATAAGACCTAGAATTTCCATGCATAAGGCTACCGAAGGGAATGATTGTGACTGAAGATTTCGACAAGCTGAAATCAATTTTAGACGTCTCTTGTCTGTTAAAGACAGAGTCATGGACACTGAATCTATCTGGAAACCCAGAAAGGTTACCCTTGTCTGAGGAATCAATGAACTTTTTGGTAAATTGATCCTCCAACCATGATCTTGAAGAAACAACACAAGTCGATTCGTATGAGATTCTGCTAAATGTAAAGACTGAGCAAGTACCAAGATATCGTCCAAATAAGGAAATACCACAATACCCTGTTCTCTGATTACAGACAGCAGGGCACCGAGAACCTTTGTAAAAATTCTTGGAGCTGTAGCTAGGCCAAACGGCAGAGCCACAAACTGGTAATGCTTGTCCAGAAAAGAGAATCTCAGGAACTGATAATGATCTGGATGAATCGGAATATGCAGATATGCATCCTGTAAATCTATTGTGGACATATAATGCCCTTGCTGAACAAAAGGCAAGATAGTCCTTACAGTTACCATTTTGAACGTTGGTATCCTTACATAACGATTCAATATTTTTAGATCCAGAACTGGTCTGAAGGAATTCTCCTTCTTTGGTACAATGAAGAGATTTGAATAAAACCCCATCCCCTGTTCCGAAACTGGAACTGGCATAATTACTCCAGCCAACTCTAGATCTGAAACACAATTCAGAAATGCTTGAGCTTTCACTGGATTTACTGGGACACGGGAAAGAAAAAATCTCTTTGCAGGAGGTCTCATCTTGAAACCAATTCTGTACCCTTCTGAAACAATGTTCTGAATCCAAAGATTGTGAACAGAATTGATCCAAATTTCTTTGAAAAAACGTAACCTGCCCCCTACCAGCTGAGCTGGAATGAGGGCCGCACCTTCATGTAGACTTAGAAGCAGGCTTTGCCTTTCTAGAAGGCTTGGATTTATTCCAGACTGGAGATGGTTTCCAAACTGAAACTGCTCCTGAGGATGAAGGATCAGGCTTTTGTTCTTTGTTGAAACGAAAGGAACGAAAACGATTATTAGCCCTGTTTTTACCCTTAGATTTTTTATCCTGTGGTAAAAAAGTTCCTTTCCCACCAGTAACAGTTGAGATAATAGAATCCAACTGAGAACCAAATAATTTGTTACCCTGGAAAGAAATGGAAAGTAGAGTTGATTTAGAAGCCATATCAGCATTCCAAGTCTTAAGCCATAAAGCTCTTCTAGCTAAAATAGCTAGAGACATAAACCTGACATCAACTCTGATAATATCAAAAATGGCATCACAGATAAAATTATTAGCATGCTGAAGAAGAATAATAATATTATGAGAATCATGATCCGTTACTTGTTGCGCTAAAGTTTCCAACCATAAAGTTGAAGCTGCAGCAACATCAGCCAATGATATAGCAGGTCTAAGAAGATTACCTGAACACAGATAAGCTTTTCTTAGAAAGGATTCAATTTTCCTATCTAAAGGATCCTTAAACGAAGTACCATCTGACGTAGGAATAGTAGTACGTTTAGCAAGGGTAGAAATAGCCCATCAACTCTAGGGATTTTGTCCCAAAATTCTAATCTGTCAGACGGCACAGGATATAATTGCTTAAAACGTTTAGAAGGAGTAAATGAATTACCCAATTTATCCCATTCTTTAGAAATTACTTCAGAAATAGCATTAGGAACAGGAAAAACTTCTGGAATAACCACAGGAGATTTAAATACCTTATCTAAACGTTTAGAATTAGTATCAAGAGGACCAGAATCCTCTATTTCTAAAGCAATTAGTACTTCTTTAAGTAAAGAACGAATAAATTCCATTTTAAATAAATATGAAGATTTATCAGCATCAATCTCTGAGACAGAATCCTCTGAACCAGAAGAGTCATCAGAATCAGAATGATGATGTTCATTTAAAAATTCATCTGTAGGGAGAGAAGTTTTAAAAGATTTTTTATGTTTTCTAGAAGGAGAAATAACAGACATAGCCTTCTTGATGGATTCAGAAACAAAATCTCTTATGTTATCAGGAACATTCTGCACTTTAGATGTTGAAGGAACTGCAACAGGCAATGGTACATTACTAAAGGAAATATTATCTGCATTAACAAGTTTGTCATGACAATTAATACAAACAACAGCCGGAGGAATAGCTACCAAAAGTTTACAGCAGATACACTTAGCTTTGGTAGTTCCAGCACTAGACAGCGATTTTCCTGAAGTATCTTCTGACTCAGATGCAACGTGAGACATCTTGCAATATGTAAGAGAAAAAACAACATATAAAGCAAAATTGATCAAATTCCTTAAATGACAGTTTCAGGAATGGGAAAAAATGCCAAAGAACAAGCTTCTAGCAACCAGAAGCAATGAAAAATGAGACTTAAATAATGTGGAGACAAAAGCGACGCCCATATTTTTTAGCGCCAAATAAGACGCCCACATTATTTGGCGCCTAAATGCTTTTGGCGCCAAAAATGACGCCACATCCGGAACGCCGAAATTTTTGGCGCAAAAGAACGTCAAAAAATGACGCAACTTCGGGCGACACGTATGACGCCGGAAACGGAAAAGATTTTGCGCCAAAAAAGTCTGCGCCAAGAATGACGCAATAAAATGAAGCATTTTCAGCCCCCGCGAGCCTAACAGCCCACAGGGAAAAAAGAGTCAAATTTTTAAGGTAAGAAAAAATGTTTGATTCAAATGCATTATCCCAAATATGAAACTGACTGTCTGAAAATAAGGAATGTTGAACATTCTGAGTCAAGGCAAATAAATGTTTGAATACATATATTTAGAACTTTATAAACAAAGTGCCCAACCATAGCTTAGAGTGTCACAGAAAATAAGATTTACTTACCCCAGGACACTCATCTACATGTTTGTAGAAAGCCAAACCAGTACTGAAACGAGAATCAGCAGAGGTAATGGTATATAAATAAGAATATATCGTCGATCTGAAAAGGGAGGTAAGAGATGAATCTCTACGACCGATAACAGAGAACCTATGAAATAGACCCCGTAGAAGGAGATCACTGCATTCAAATAGGCAATACTCTCCTCACATCCCTCTGACATTCACTGCACGCTGAGAGGAAAACCGGGCTCCAACTTGCTGCGGAGCGCATATCAACGTAGAATCTAGCACAAACTTACTTCACCACCTCCATAGGAGGCAAAGTTTGTAAAACTGAATTGTGGGTGTGGTGAGGGGTGTATTTATAGGCATTTTGAGGTTTGGGAAACTTTGCCCCTCCTGGTAGGAATGTATATCCCATATGTCACTAGCTCATGGACTCTTGCTAATTACATGAAAGAAAAAGTATCAAACATAATAATATTTAATATAGACAAACTTATTTAGTTTTACATATGTAATATATTTTTCTAATGCATGAGAAGATTTTCCTATTGAGCAATTGCTTGACTATACCCATGTTTCTAATCCAATCAGGGACAGCAGATGTGTCCAGCCACAAGGACTTACCTTGTCATCGCGCTGGTCAGGTCAGAAGCTCTGCTCTTCCCTCCTGACCTGAACGCTGCCTGCCATACGCCGGGACGAAGTGACATTATCAGGACGATCACTTCTTCCCTGCGTTTGGCTGCAGTGCAATTGGAGCCGGGGACAGTGCATCAGGAGCCGGGGACATTTCCGGGGACATAACTTTTCCGGGGACAGTCTCCTCAATCCAGGGACTGTCCCCGGAAATCGGGGACATCTGGTCACCCTAACTTAGAAGCTCCCTGTTTAGCTCTGTTGAAAAGGTAGCTGGAAAGGCCACAGCAAGTGGGAAATAAGACACTCCCCCCCTTCTTTTGCATATGAAAAGACCCTTTACACAAACAGGAGCAAGCTGGAGTAGGTAGCTGATGGTATTCTCATAAAACTTTGGGGCTTGGTTAGGAGTCTGAAAATCAGAGCAATGTTATTTAAAAATAAAGAAAACTATACATTTAAAAAAGAAAAAAAAACTTTATGGGCTATATAAATAGATCATCTACAAAACATTTATGCAAAGAAAAAATGAGTGTTTAATGTCCCTTTAAGCTTTTTCCGTTCTGAGAATTTGAAAAGCAACAATTTCAGAACTAAATTGCATGCAAGTGGGGCAAGGTAAATAATGAACGTATATTACAACAGTGTTGTACTATGCATACAGTAACTGAAACGTTTATATTAAAATCTCTATTTACTGTCATGGTTCCTAACTTCATGCAAGTCTTTGTCATGTGAAGTCCGGAGAACATAAAGCAAAGTGACATCAATTTTAACTGCAATATGACATATTTGTCAGCCTTTTGAGCCAGACAAACTACAAATGTAAATTCAAATTCAGTGTCAGTAAACTAAAGCCTTGGTTTCATCACTTCACTTCTGACCCTTTTTACTCCATTGTCCACCTTTTATTAATCTATTGTGTACTTTTGAGCTGGAAAAAAAAACATGATCGCTTGAGCGCACTCAAAATTTACACTAGAAAGATTACCGTGTCCTCGCTCTGGTTAAAAGGGACACTGAACCCAATTTTTTTCTTTCGTGATTCAGATAGAGCAGGAAATTTTAAGCAACTTTATAATTTACTCCTCTTATAACATTTTCTTCATTCTCTTGGTATCTTTCTTTGAAATGCAAGAATATAAGTTTAGATGCCGGCCCATTTTTGGGGAACAATCTGGGTTATTCTTGCTGATTGGTGGATACATTCTTCCACCAATAAAAAAGTGCTGTCCAGCTAACTGAACCAAAAACTTAGATGCCTTCTTTTTCAAACAAATATAGCAAGAGAACGAAGAAAAATTGATAATAGGAGTAAATTAGAAAGTGTCTTAAAATTGCATGCTCAATCTGAATCACGAAAGAAACATTTTGAGTTCAGTGCAAAACAAAAAAGTTGCACAAAACACATTAAAAATACATTAAAAAGGACAGTTAGACTCATAATAACACTATCTAATAAACATTATTTTTTTTTATTTTTTTTTAAATTGCACACAAAAGTTATAAAAGTTCAGAAATATGAAGTCTCAGGTGTTATAAAAAAAAGGCAGGCAGAGGGATTTAACATAGACATACATACATATACAAGCCTAAAGATGTATATGTATGTATATATGTCTATAATACTGTACATATGTATTTATATGTGTATATATGTATTTACAGACATATATACACATACAAATACATATGCATACATCGACTAACAACGGAACAACAAGTGAGGGCAGTTTTTTCATGAAAAAACAAAATTTATGCTTACCTGATAAATTTATTTCTCTTGTGGTGTATCCAGTCCACGGATCATCCATTACTTGTGGGATATTCTCCTTCCCAACAGGAAGCTGCAAGAGGACACCCACAGCAGAGCTGTCTATATAGCTCCTCCCCTAACTGCCACCCCCAGTCATTCGACCGAAGACAAGCAAGAAAAAAGGAGAAACTATAGGGTGCAGTGGTGATTGTAGTTTAAAAATAAAAAACACCTGCCTCAAAATTACAGGGCGGGCCGTGGACTGGATACACCACAAGAGAAATAAATTTATCAGGTAAGCATAAATTTTGTTTTCTCTTGTAAAGGTGTATCCAGTCCACGGGTTCATCCATTACTTGTGGGATACCAATACCAAAGCTTTAGAACACGGATGAAGGGAGGGACAAGGCAGGAACTTAAACGGAGGGAACCACTGCCTGTAAGACCTTTCTCTTAAAAATAGCCTCCGAAGAAGCAAAAGTATCGAATTTGTAGAATTTAGAAAAAGTATGAAGCGAAGACCAAGTCGCCGCCTTACAAATCTGTTCAACAGAGGCCTCATGTTTAAAACCCATGTGGAAGCCACCGCTCTAGTGGAATGAGCTGTAATTCTTTCAGGAGGCTGCTGGCCAGCAGTCTCATAAGCTAAGCGAATTATGCTTCTCAGCCAAAAAGAAAGAGAAGTTGCCAAAGCCTTTTGGCCTCTCCTCTGTCCAGAGTAGACAACAAACAAAGCAGATGTTTGACAAAAATCCTTCGTAGCTTGTAAATAAAACTTTAAAGCACGAACCACATCAAGATTGTGTAAAAGACGTTCCTTCTTTGAGGAAGGATTAGGACATAATGAAGGAACAACAATCTCCTGATTGATATTCTTATTAGATACTACCTTAGGAAGAAACCCAGGTTTGGTACGCAAAACTACCTTATCTGCATGAAAAATCAGATAAGGGGGATCACACTGTAAAGCAGATAACTCCGAAACTCTTCGAGTCGAGGAGATAGCCACTAAAAACAGAACTTTCCAAGATAAAAGTTTAATATCTATGGAATGCAAAGGTTCAAACGGAACCCCTTGAAGAACTTTAAGAACTAAATTTAAACTCCATGGCGGAGCAACAGGTTTAAACACAGGCTTGATTCTAACTAAAGCCTGAACGTCTGGAACCTCAGCCAGACATTTGTGCAAAAGAATAGACAGAGCAGAAATCTGTCCCTTTAAGGAACTAGCAGACAATCCTTTCTCCAATCCCTCTTGGAGAAAGGATAAGATTCTAGGAATCCTGACTTTACTCCATGAAGATATTTACACCATATCTTATGATAGATTTTCCTGGTGACAGGCTTTCGAGCCTGAATTAAGGTATCAATGACTGATTCGGAAAAACCACGCTTCGATAGAATCAAGCGTTCAATCTCCAAGCAGTCAGACGCAGAGAATTTAGATTTGGATGTTTGAAAGGACCTTGAAGTAGAAGGTCCTGCCTTAGCGGCAGAGTCCATGGTGGAAAGGATGACATGTCCACCAGATCTGCATACCAAGTCCTGCGTGGCCACGCAGGAGCTATCAAAATCACCGAAGCTCTCTCCTGCTTGATCTTGGAAATCAGACGAGGGAGCAGAGGAAACAGTGGAAACACATAAGCCAGGCTGAAGGACCAGGGCGCTGCTAGAGCATCTATCAGCGCTGCCTTGGGATCCCTGGACCTGGACCCGTAACGAGGAAGCTTGGCGTTCTGACAAGACGCCATGAGATCCAGTTCTGGTTTGCCCCATAGTTGAACCAACTGGACAAAAACCTCCGGATGGAGCTCCCACTCCCCCGGATGAAAAGTCTGCCTCCCAGTTCTCTACTCCTGGGATATGGATAGCTGAGAGATGGCAAGAGTGAACCTCTGCCCATAGAATTATCTTTGAAACCTCCAACATTGCCAGAGGGCTCTTTGTACCCCCCTGATGGTTGATATAGGCTACAATCGTGATGTTGTCCGACTGAAATCTGATGAACGTGACCGCAGCTAGCTGAGGCCAAGCCTGAAGAGCATTGAATATCGCTCTTAGTTCCAGAATGTTTATCGGAAGGAGGGCTTCAGGGAGTTCCAGACTGCGACCCTACCCAGAAGGCTGGCATCTGTCGTCACTATAGTCCATTCTGGCCTGCGGAAACTCATTCCCCTAGACAGATGGACCCGAGATAGCCACCAGAGAAGAGAATCCCTGGTCTCTTGATCCAGATTTAGCAGAGGGGACAAATCTGTGTAATCCCCATTCCACTGATTGAGCATGCAAAGTTGCAGTGGTCTGAGATGTAGGCGGGCAAACGGAACTATGTCCATTGCCGCTACCATTAGGCCAATTACTTCCATACACTGAGCCACTGATGGCTGAGAAGTGGAATAAAGAGCACGGCAGGAAGTTAGAAGCTTTGACAACCTGACCTCTGTCAGAAAAATCTTCATTTCTACTGAATCTATCAGAGTTCCTAGGAAGGAAACTCTTGTGAGAGGGGAGAGAGAACTCTTTCCTTCATTCCCCTTCCACCCGTGAGACCTCAGAAATGCCAGAACAATGTCCGTATGGGACATGGCGATTTGAAAATTTGACGCCTGTATCAGAATGTCGTCTAGGTAAGGAGCCACCGCTATGCCTCGTGGCCTTAGAACCGCCAGTAGGGACCCTAGAACCTTCGTAAAGATTCTTGGTGCCGTGGCTAACCTGAAGGTAAGAGCCACAAACTGGTAATGCCTGTCTAGGAAGGAAAACCTGAGAAACCGATGATGATCTCTGTGTATCGGAATGTGGAGATAAGCATCCTTTAAGTCCACGGTAGTCATATATTGACCCTCCTGGATCATAGGTAGGATGGTTCGAATAGTCTCCATCTTGAAGGATGGGACCCTGAGAAATTTGTTTAGGATCTTGAGATCCAAGATTGGTCTGAAAGTTCCCTCTTTTTTGGGAACTATAAACAGATTTGAATAGAATCCCTGCCCCTGTTCCTCCCTTGGAACTGGGTGTATCACTCCCATAACCAGAAGGTCTTGAACGCAACGTAATAATGCCTCTCTCTTTATCTGGTTTGCAGATAATTGTGAGAGATGAAATCTCCCCTTTGGAGATGAGGCTTTGAAATCCAGAAGATATCCCTGGGAAACAATCTCCAGAGCCCAGGGATCCTGGATGTCTCTTGCCCAAGCCTGGGCGAAGAGAGAAAGTCTGCCCCCAACTAGATCTGGTCCCGGATCGGGGGCTTCTCCTTCATGCTGTCTTAGAGGCAGCAGCAGGTTTTTTGGCCTGCTTTCCCTTGTTCCAAGCCTGGTTAGGTCTCCAGACTGGGTTGGACTGGGCAAAATTTCCTTCTTGTTTTGCAGCAGAGGAAGTTGAAGCTGCGCCACTCTTGAAGTTTTGAAATGAACGAAAATTAGTCTGTCCTTAATTTGTTGGACCTATCCTGGGGAAGGGCGTGGCCTTTTCCTCCAGTAATATCAGAAATGATCTCCTTCAATCCAGGCCCGAATAGGGTCTGCCCTTTGAAGGGGATGTTAAGAAGCTTAGACTTTGAAGTAACGTCAGCTGACCAGGATTTAAGCCATAGCGCCCTACGTGCCTAAATGGCAAAACCTGAATTCTTAGCCGTTAGCTTTGTTAAATGAAAAACGGCATCAGAAAATAAATGAATTGGCTAACTTAAGAGCTTTAAGCCTGTCTAGGATATCATCCAACAGGGTCTCCACCTGTAGAGCCTCTTCAAGAGACTCGAACCAGAAAGCCGCTGCAGTAGTGACTGGGGCAATGCATGCAAGAGGCTGGAGAATAAAACCTTGTTGTATAAAGATTTTCTTAAGGAAACCCTCTAATTTTTTATGCATTGGATCTAGGAAAGCACAACTGTCCTCGACAGGGATAGTTGTACGCTTAGCTAGGGTAGAGACTGCTCCCTCCACCTTAGGGATTGTCTGCCACGAGTCCCGTGTAGCGGCATCTATGGGAAACATCTTTTTAAAAGCAGGAGGGGGAGAGAACGGTACACCTGGTCTATCCCATTCCTTTGTAATAATTTCTGAAAACCTCTTAGGGATTGGAAAAACATCAGTGTAAACAGGCACTGCAAAGAATTTGTCCATTTTACACAATTTCTCTGGGACTACAATGGTGTCACAGTCATCCAGAGTCGCTAAAACCTCCCTGAGCAAGAGGTGTTCAAGCTTAAATTTAAATGCTGTCATTTCAGAGTCAGACTGAAGTAACGCCTTCCCTGAATCAGAAATGTCACCCACAGATAGAAGCTCTCCTGCTTCGGCTTCTGTACATTGTGAGGGTATATCAGACATAGCTACTAAAGCGTCAGAAAGCTCTGTATTTGTTCTAGCCCCAGAGTTGTCTCGCTTTCCTTGTAACCCTGGCAGTTTGGACAATACCTCTATGAGGGTATGATTCATAACTGCCGCCATGTCTTGTAAAGTAAACAGCGCTAGAAGTACTTGGCGTCACTTGAGCGGGAGTTATAGGTTCTGACACATGGGGAGAGCAAGATGGCATAATCTCTCTTTTGTCAGTCTGAGAAACCTCTGGTGATAAATCTTTAAAAGCCATAATATGGTCTTTATAACTTATAGAAAGGTAGGTGCATTTGGTGCAATTTCTAAGAGGGGGTTCCACAATGGCTTCTAAACATAATGAACAGGGAGTTTCCTCTATGTCAGACATGTTTAACAGACTAGTAATGAGACCAGCAAGCTTGGAAAACACTTTAATAAATGTGAAAAAGCAATTAAACAAAAACGGTACTGTACCTTTAAGAGAAAAAAACTACCACATAAACTGCAAAACAGTATTAAAAAGTAGTAAACTCTACGAAATTTTTACAGTGTGTATAAGAGACTAAAGCGGCATTGCACCCACTTGCAAATGGATGATTAACCCCTTAGGCCCCAAACCAGATTAGAAAAACGGTAAAACCGTTAAAAAACAGTCAAACACACTGTCACAGCTCTGCTGTGGCTCCTACCTGCCCTTAAACACGATTTTTGCAGGAAAAAAACCCTATATAGTGGTCCTAGATGCCAGAGGACTCCTTTAGGGAAGCTGGATGTCTCAGTCTGTATATCAACTGCGCATAAAGTGCGCGAAAATAGGCCCCTCCCACCATGCACTCAAAGTCAGAGGGCCTTAAAAAACTACTCCTAGGAGTAATCTAACAGCCATGTGGAAAACTAGGCCCCAAATAAAGATTTATCACCCTCAGAGAAAAAACGTTTTTTTCTGTAAGTTATGCAAACGTTTTTACACTAAGTAATATGAGAGTTAACATGAATATTACCCTTATCTTGTAAGCATGATCCCAGTCGTTGTTAAATCACTGTATCAGGCTTACCTCAAATATACCAGGCACTGTCAGCATTTTCTAGACCTTATCATCTCTCTAGAAAAAAATATACTGAACATACCTCAAAGCAGGTGATCTGCAAACCGTCCCCCCAACTGAAGTTTTCTTTCCATACTCTTCAGTTATGTGTGAGAACAGCAATGGACCTTAGTTACAAACCGCTAAGATCATCAACCTCCAGGCAGATTCTTCTTCCAATTTCTGCCTGAGAGTAAAACAGTACAACGCCGGTACCGTTTAAAAATAACAAACTTTTGATTGAAGGCAAAACTACACTAAGTCACCACATGTCTCTTGATACTTCCTTTCTTGTCGATAGCTGCAAGAGAATGACTGGGGGTGGCAGTTAGGGGAGGAGCTATATAGACAGCTCTGCTGTGGGTGTCCTCTTGCAGCTTCCTGTTGGGAAGGAGAATATCCCACAAGTAATGGATGAACCCGTGGACTGGATACACCTTTACAAGAGAAAGGGGCATTACTTTTACCTGACCCTGTATATAAAGGTATACATATATATTGTACAAAAAACATCAGATATATGTAGAAATATTTATGTGAAGAACATTGGAATGTGAAGTATTAATATTTTTATGTTGGGTTAGTGCACATGAGAATATGCAATCGTGTTTGTGTGAGGGATGGGTGTTTCTCCAACATTGGTGTGTCCGGTCCACGGCGTCATCCTTGTGGGATATTCTCTTCCCCAACAGGAAATGGCAAAGAGTCCCAGCAAAGCTGGTCACATGATCCCTCCTAGGCTCCGCCCACCCCAGTCATTCTCTTTGCCGTTGCACAGGCAACATCTCCACGGAGATGGTTAAGAGTTTTTTGGTGTTTAAATGTAGTTTTATTCTTCTATCAGGTGTTTGTTATTTTAAAATAGTGCTGGTATGTACTATTTACTCTGAAACAGAAAAGGATGAAGATTTCTGTTTGTAAGAGGAAGATGATTTTAGCAGACAGTAACAAAAATCGATTGCTGTTTCCACACAGGACTGTTGAGATGAAGTAACTTCAGTTGGGGGAAACAGTTAGCAGACTTTTCTGCTTAAGGTATGACTAGGCATATTTCTAACAAGACCATGTAATGCTGGAAGGCTGTCATTTCCCCTCATGGGGACCGGTAAGCCATTTTCTTAGTTAAACATAAAAGAATAAAGGGCTTCAAAAAGGGCTTAAAAACTGGTAGACATTTTTCTGGGCTAAAACGATTGCTTTACTAGGCATATTATGCAGATTCTAACTAATAATTGGTATTATAATCTTGGGGAACGTTTAGAAAAACGGCAGGCACTGTGTTGGACACCTTTTTCAGATGGGGGCCTTTCTAGTTATAGACAGAGCCTCATTTTCGCGCCATTAATGCGCAGTTGTTTTTGGAGAGCAAGGCATGCAGATGCATGTGTCAGGAGCTAAGAATCACTGAAAAAGCTTATAGAAGGCGTCATTTGGTATCGTATTCCCCTCTGGGCTTGGTTGGGTCTCAGCAAAGCATATAGCTGGGACTGTATAGGGGTTAAATGTAAAAACGGCTCCGGTTCCGTTAATTTAAGGGTTAAAGCTCTGAAATTTGGTGTGCAATACTTTTAATGCTTTAAGACACTGTGGTGAAATTTTGGTGAATTTTGAACAATTCCTTCATACTTTTTCACATTTTCAGTAATAAAGTGTTTTCAGTTTGAAATTTAAAGTGACAGTAACGGTTTTATTTTAAAACGTTTTTTGTGCCTTGTTGACAAGTTTAAGCCTGTTTAACATGTCTGCACCATCAGATAAGCTATGTTCTATATGTATGAAAGCCAATGTGTCTCCCCATTTAAATTTATGTGATAATTGTGCCATAGTGTCCAAACAAAGTAAGGACAGTAATGCCACAGATAATGATATTGCCCAAGATGATTCCTCAAATGAGGGGAGTAAACATGATACTGCATCATCCCCTACTGTGTCTACACCAGTTATGCCCACACAGGAGGCCCCTAGTACATCTAGTGCGCCTATACTTATTACCATGCAACAATTAACGGCTGTAATGGATAACTCCATAGCAAATCTTTTATCCAAAATGCCTACTTATCAGAGAAAGCGCGATTGCTCTGTTTTAAACACTGAAGAGCAAGAGGATGCTGATGATAACTGTTCTGACATACCCTCACACCAATCTCAAGGGGCCATGAGGGAGGTTTTGTCTGATGGAGAAATTTCAGATTCAGGAAAAATTTCTCATCAAGCTGAACCTGATGTTGTGACATTTAAATTTAAATTAGAACATCTCCGCGCACTGCTTAAGGAGGTGTTATCTACTCTGGATGATTGTGACAATTTTGTCATTCCAGAGAAATTATGTAAGATGGACAAGTTCCTAGAGGTTCTGGTGCCCCCCGACGCTTTTCCTATACCCAAGCGGGTGGCGGACATAGTAAATAAAGAGTGGGAAAGGCCCGGCATACCTTTTGTTCCCCCCCCCTATATTTAAGAAATTATTTCCTATAGTCGACCCCAGAAAGGACTTATGGCAGACAGTCCCCAAGGTCGAGGGGGCGGTTTCTACTCTAAACAAACGCACTACTATTCCTATCGAAGATAGTTGTGCTTTCAAAGATCCTATGGATAAGAAATTAGAGGGTTTGCTTAAAAAGATTTTTGTACAGCAAGGTTACCTTCTACAACCAATTTCATGCATTGTTCCTGTCACTACGGCAGCGTGTTTCTGGTTCGAGGAACTAGAAAAATCGCTCAGTAAAGAATCTTCGTATGAGGAGGTTATGGACAGAGTTCAAGCACTTAAATTGGCTAACTCTTTTGTTTTAGATGCCGCTTTGCAATTAGCTAGATTAGCGGCGAAAAATTCAGGGTTTGCTATCGTGGCGCGCAGAGCCCTTTGGCTAAAGTCTTGGTCAGCGGATGTGTCTTCCAAGACAAAATTGCTTAACATTCCTTTCAAAGGTAAAACATTATTTGGACCTGATTTGAAAGAGATTATTTCAGACATCACTGGGGGAAAGGGCCACGCCCTCCCACAGGATATGTCTTTTAAGGCTAAAAATAAGCCTAATTTTCGTCCCTTTCGCAGAAACGGACCAGTCTCTAATTCTGTATCCTCTAAGCAAGAGGGTAATACTTCACAACCCAAACCAGCCTGGAAACCAATGCAAGGCTGGAACAAGGGTAAGCAGGCCAAGAAGCCTACCACTGCTACCAAAACAGCATGAAGGGATAGCCCCCGATCCGGGACCGGATCTAGTGGGGGGCAGATTTTCTCTCTTTGCTCAGGCTTGGGCAAGAGATGTTCAGGATCCTTGGGCGCTAGAAATAGTTTCTCAAGGTTATCTCCTGGAATTCAAGGAACTACCCCCAAGGGGAAGGTTCCACAGGTCTCAATTATCTTCAAACCAAATAAAGAGACAGGCATTCTTACATTGTGTAGAAGACCTGTTAAAGATGGGAGTGATACATCCAGTTCCAATAAGAGAACAAGGAATGGGATTTTATTCCAATCTGTTCATAGTTCCCAAAAAAGAGGGAACATTCAGACCAATTTTGGATCTAAAGATCCTAAACAAATTTCTCAGGGTACCATCGTTCAAAATGGAAACTATTCGAACGATCCTACCTACTATCCAGGAAAATCAATTTATGACTACCGTGGATTTAAAGGATGCGTACCTACATATTCCTATCCACAAGGAACATCATCAATTCCTAAGGTTCGCTTTTCTGGACAAGCATTACCAGTTTGTGGCACTTTCATTCGGATTAGCCACTGCTCCAAGGATTTTCACAAAGGTACTAGGGTCCCTTCTAGCGGTTCTAAGACCAAGGGGCATTGCAGTAGTACCTTACTTGGACGACATCCTGATTCAAGCGTCGTCTATGTCAAAAGCAAAGGCTCATACGGACATCGTCCTAGCCTTTCTCAGATCTCACGGATGGAAGGTGAACAAAGAAAAAAGTTCTCTGTCCCCGTCAACAAGAGTTCCCTTCTTGGGAACAATAATAGATTCCTTAGAAATGAGGATTTTTCTGACAGAGGTCAGAAAATCAAAACTTCTAAGCTCTTGTCAAGTACTTCATTCTGTTCCTCGTCCTTCCATAGCGCAGTGCATGGAAGTAATAGGATTGATGGTTGCAACAATGGACATAGTTCCTTTTGCACGAATTCATCTAAGACCATTACAACTGTGCATGCTCAGACAGTGGAATGGGGATTATACAGACTTGTCTCCGACGATTCAAGTAGATCAAAAGACCAGAGATTCACTCCGTTGGTGGCTGACCCTGGACAATCTGTCACAGGGAATGAGCTTCCGCAGACCAGAGTGGGTCATTGTCACGACCGACGCCAGCCTAGTGGGCTGGGGCGCGGTCTGGGAATCCCTGAAAGCTCAGGGTCTATGGTCTCGGGAAGAGTCTCTTCTCCCAATAAACATTCTGGAACTGAGAGCGATATTCAATGCTCTCAGAGCTTGGCCTCAACTAGCAAAGGCCAAATTCATAAGGTTTCAGTCAGACAACATGACGACCGTTGCATATATCAATCATCAGGGGGGAACAAGGAGTTCCCTGGCGATGAAAGAAGTGACCAAGATAATTCAATGGGCGGAGGATCACTCCTGCCACTTGTCTGCGATCCACATCCCAGGAGTGGAAAATTGGGAAGCGGATTTTCGGAGTCGTCAGACATTCCATCCGGGGGAGTGGGAACTCCATCCGGAAATCTTTGCCCAAATAACTCAATTATGGGGCATTCCAGACATGGATCTGATGGCGTCTCATCAGAACTTCAAGGTTCCTTGCTACGGGTCCAGATCCAGGGATCCCAAGGCGACTCTAGTAGATGCACTAGTAGCACCTTGGACCTTCAACCTAGCTTATGTATTCCCACCGTTTCCTCTCATCCCCAGGCTGGTAGCCAGGATCAATCAGGAGAGGGCCTCGGTGATCTTGATAGCTCCTGCGTGGCCACGCAGGACTTGGTATGCAGACCTGGTGAATATGTCATCGGCTCCACCATGGAAGCTACCTTTGAGACAGGACCTTCTTGTTCAGGGTCCATTCGAACATCCGAATCTGGTTTCCCTCCAACTGACGGCTTGGAGATTGAACGCTTGATTTTATCAAAGCGTGGGTTTTCAGATTCTCTAATAGATACTCTGATTCAGGCTAGAAAGCCTGTAACTAGAAAAATTTACCATAAAATATGGAAAAAATATATCTGTTGGTGTGAATCTAAAGGATTCCCATGGAACAAGATAAAAATTCCTAAGATTCTATCCTTTCTACAAGAAGGTTTGGAGAAAGGATTATCTGCAAGTTCTCTGAAGGGACAGATCTCTGCTTTATCTGTTTTACTTCACAAAAGACTGGCAGCTGTGCCAGATGTTCAAGCATTTGTTCAGGCTCTGGTTAGGATCAAGCCTGTTTACAGACCTTTGACTCCTCCCTGGAGTCTAAATCTAGTTCTTTCAGTTCTTCAAGGGGTTCCGTTTGAACCCTTACATTCCGTAGATATTAAGTTATTATCTTGGAAAGTTTTGTTTTTGGTTGCAATTTCTTCTGCTAGAAGAGTTTCAGAGTTATCTGCTCTGCAGTGTTCTCCGCCCTATCTGGTGTTCCATGCAGATAAGGTGGTTTTGCGTACTAAGCCTGGTTTTCTTCCGAAAGTTGTTTCCAACAAAAATATTAACCAGGAGATAGTTGTACCTTCTTTGTGTCCGAATCCAGTTTCAAAGAAGGAACGTTTGTTGCACAATTTGGAGCTCTAAAATTCTATTTAGAGGCTACTAAAGATTTCAGACAAACATCTTCCTTGTTTGTTGTTTATTCTGGTAAAAGGAGAGGTCAAAAAGCGACTTCTACCTCTCTTTCCTTTTGGCTTAAAAGCATTATCCGATTGGCTTATGAGACTGCCGGACGGCAGCCTCCTGAAAGAATCACAGCTCACTCCACTAGGGCTGTGGCTTCCACATGGGCCTTCAAGAACGAGGCTTCTGTTGACCAGATATGTAAGGCAGCGACTTGGTCTTCACTGCACACTTTTGCCAAATTTTACAAATTTGATACTTTTGCTTCTTCGGAGGCTATTTTTGGGAGAAAGGTTTTGCAAGCCGTGGTGCCTTCCATTTAGGTGACCTGATTTGCTCCCTCCCTTCATCCGTGTCCTAAAGCTTTGGTATTGGTTCCCACAAGTAAGGATGACGCCATGGACCGGACACACCAATGTTGGAGAAAACAGAATTTATGCTTACCTGATAAATTACTTTCTCCAACGGTGTGTCCGGTCCACGGCCCGCCCTGGTTTTTTAATCAGGTCTGATGAATTATTTTCTCTAACTACAGTCACCACGGTATCATATGGTTTCTCCTATATATATTTCCTCCTGTCCGTCGGTCGAATGACTGGGGTGGGCGGAGCCTAGGAGGGATCATGTGACCAGCTTTGCTGGGACTCTTTGCCATTTCCTGTTGGGGAAGAGAATATCCCACAAGTAAGGATGACGCCGTGGACCGGACACACCGTTGGAGAAAGTAATTTATCAGGTAAGCATAAATTCTGTTTTTTTTTCTCCATTGACTCCTAAGGGGGAATACGTGAACGTGAATGCAATATTCTAAAGCTTGGCTTTGTGCGCTCGTTGGGTTAGCTCGCAATCGAAAACAGTTAACTTTCAACTCAAAATATGAGCGCATCCCGACGCACGGAAAAAGCTTATTTCTATCTCAGTGCGGCGAACGCTTCCAACAAATAAAGGAGCTTTCAGCATGAAGTATTTTATACTTCATGAATGAAAGTCCCCTTTATTTGTTCCAATTGTAAATCCTAGCGTTTAACAAACACTAGGATTTACTATCACTTTAAAACTGCATGCGCTTTCTGAATCATAAATGTTTATTTCTTTCCTATGGCATGGAGAGTCCACAACATCATTCCAATTACTAGTGGGATATTCAACTCCTGGCCAGCAGGAGGAGGTAAAGAGCACCCCAACAAAGCTGTTAAGTGTAACTTCCCTTACCCATAATCCCCAGTCATTATCTTTGCCTCTGTCAATGGAAGATGTGCGAAGATGGTGTCTAAAAAAAGATATTGAATCCTTTTATGGGGAGTTTTCCCTGCAAGCAAGGATTGGGGTCTAGCTGTGTCCACGTCAATATCTTTATTAAGAGTAGTGGTGGCTTTTAGCAGTTAGAAGGCAGGGAGGTGGTCTTTGCTTTACTTCTAACACTTTTGCTACCCCTTTACAGAAAGCCAGGGTTGGTTAATCTGTTCTTTCTTTTACAGGAAGTGGAGTAGCGGTCACACCTTAGTAGCTTTTATCTGTCCTGCAGCTGGATCCACGGGTAAGTGCCCTTTGCCTTCTAGGTACTGAAGGACAGCACTTTTGAGGTTAAAGGGCCATTAAACCCATTTTTTTTCTGTAAGGATTCAGATAGAGAATACAGTTTTAAACAACCTTCCAATTTACTTCTATTATCTAATTTGCTGCAATCTTTAGATATCCTTTGTTAAAGAAATAGCAATGCACATTGGCGAGCCAATCACATGAGGCATCTATGTACAGCCACCAATCAGAAGCTACTGAGCCTATCTAGATATACTTTTCAGGAAAGAATATCAAGAGAATGAAGCAAATTAGATAAATAAAGTAAATTAGAAAGTTGTTTAAAATGGTATACTCTATCTGAACCATGAAAGAAAAACATAATTTATGTAAGAACTTACCTGATAAATTCATTTCTTTCATATTAGCAAGAGTCCATGAGCTAGTGACGTATGGGATATACATTCCTACCAGGAGGGGCAAAGTTTCCCAAACCTCAAAATGCCTATAAATATACCCCTCACCACACCCACAAATCAGTTTAACTTATAGCCAAGAAGTGGGATGATAAGAAAAAAGTGCGAAAGCATATAAATAAGGAATTGGAATAATTGTGCTTTATACAAAAAAATCATAACCACCACAAAAAAGGGTGGGCCTCATGGACTCTTGCTAATATGAAAGAAATGAATTTATCAGGTAAGTTCTTACATAAATTATGTTTTCTTTCATGTAATTAGCAAGAGTCCATGAGCTAGTGACGTATGGGATAATAAATACCCAAGATGTGGAACTTCCACGCAAGAGTCACTAGAGAGGGAGGGATAAAATAAAGACAGCCAATTCCGCTGAAAAAATAATCCACACCCCAAAATAAAGTTTTAATCTTATAATGAAAAAAACTGAAATTATAAGCAGAAGAATCAAACTGAAACAGCTGCCTGAAGTACTTTTCTACCAAAAACTGCTTCAGAAGAAGAAAACACATCAAAATGGTAGAATTTAGTAAAAGTATGCAAAGAAGACCAAGTGGCTGCTTTGCAAATCTGATCAACCGAAGCTTCATTCCTAAACGCCCAGGAAGTAGAAACTGACCTAGTAGAATGAGCTGTAATCCTTTGAGGCGGAGTTTTACCCGACTCGACATAAGCATGATGAATCAAAGATTTTAACCAAGATGCCAAAGAAATGGCAGAGGCCTTCTGACCTTTCCTGGAACCGGAAAAGACAACAAATAGACTAGAAGTCTTTCGGAAATCTTTAGTAGCTTCAAGATAATATTTCAAAGCTCTAACTACATCCAAAGAATGCAACGATCTTTCCTTAGAATTCTTAGGATTAGGACACAATGAAGTAACCACAATTTCTCTACAAATGTTGTTAGAGTTCACAACTTTAGGTAAAAATTTAAATGAAGTCCGCAACACCGCCTTATCCTGATGAAAAATCAGAAAAGGAGATTCACAAGAAAGAGCAGATAACTCTGAAACTCTTCTAGCAGAAGAGATGGCCAAAAGGAACAGAACTTTCCAAGAAAGTAATTTAATGTCCAGAGAATGCATAGGTTCAAACGGAGGAGCTTGTAAAGCCCCCAGAACCAAATTCAAACTCCAAGGAGGAGAGATTGACTTATTGACAGGCTTGATATGAACCAAAGCCTGTACAAAACAGTGAATATCAGGAAGATTAGCAATCTTTCTGTGAAACAACACAGAAAGAGCAGAAATGTGTCCTTTCAAAGAACTTGCAGACAAACCTTTATCCAGACCATCCTGAAGAAATTGTAAAATTCTAAGAATTCTAAAAGAATGCCAGGAAAATTGATGAGAAGAGCACCAAGAAATGTAAGTCTTCCAGACTCGATAATATATCTTCCTAGACACAGATTTACGAGCCTGTAACATAGTATTAATTACAGAGTCAGAGAAACCTCTATGACTGAGAATCAAGCGTTCAATCTCCATACCTTCAAATTTAATGATTTGAGATCCTGATGGAAAAAAGGACCTTGAGATAGAAGGTCTGGTTTAACGGAAGAGTCCAAGGTTGGCAAGTAGCCATCCGAACAAGATCCGCATACCAAAACCTGTGAGGCCATGCTGGAGCCACCAGCAGAACAAACGAACGCTCTTTTAGAATCTTGGAGATCACTCTTGGAAGAAGAACCAGAGGCAGAAAGATATAGGCAGGATGATACTTCCAAGGAAGTGACAACGCATCCACTGCCTCCGCCTGAGGATCCCTGGATCTGGACAGATACCTGGGAAGTTTCTTGTTTAGATGAGAGGCCATCAGATGTATTTCTGGAAGACCCCAGATTTGAACAATCTGAAGAAACACCTCTGGGTGAAGAGACCATTCGCCCGGATGTAACGTCTGGCGACTGAGATAATCCGCTTCCCAATTGTCCACACCTGGGATGTGAACCGCAGAAATTAGACAGGAGCTGGATTCCGCCCAAGCAAGTATCCGAGATACTTCTTTCATAGCCAGAGGACTGTGAGTCCCCCCTTGATGATTGACATATGCCACAGTTGTGACATTGTCCGTCTGAAAACAAATGAACGATTCTCTCTTCAGAAGAGGCCACGACTGAAGAGCTCTGAAAATCGCACAGAGTTCCAAAATGTTGATGGGTAATCTCGCCTCCTGAGATTCCCAAACCCCCTGCGCTGTCAGAGTCCCCCATACAGCTCCCCAACCTGTCAGACTCGCATCTGTTGAGATCACAGTCTAGGTTGGAAGAACAAAAGAACTAAACGATGGTGATCTGTCCACCACGTCAGAGAGTGTCGTACAATCGGATTTAAATATATTAACTGTGATATCTTTGTATAAGCCCTGCACCACTGGTTCAGCATACAAAGCTGAAGAGGTCGCATGTGAAAACGAGCAAAGGGGATCCCGTCCGATGCAGCAGTCATAAGACCTAGAATTTCCATGCATAAGGCTACCGAAGGGAATGATTGAGACTGAAGGTTTCGACAAGCTGAAACCAATTTCAGACGTCTCTTGTCTGTCAGAGACAAAGTCATGGATACTGAATGTATTTGGAAACCTAAAAAGGTTACCCTTGTCTGAGGAATCAATGAACTCTTTGGTAAATTGATCCTCCAACCATGTTCTTGAAGAAATGACACAAGTCGATTCGTATGAAATTCTGCTAAATGTGAAGACTGAGCAAGTACCAAGATATCGTCCAAATAAGGAAATACCACAATACCCTGTTCTCTGATTACAGATAGCAGGGCACCGAGAACCTTTGAAAAAATCCTTGGAGCTGTTGCTAGGCCGAACGGCAGAGCCACAAACTGGTAATGCTTGTCTAGAAAAGAGAATCTCAGAAACTGATAGTGATCTGGATGAATCGGAATATGCAGATATGCATCCTGTAAATCTATTGTGGACATATAATGCCCTTGCTGAACAAAAGGCAGAATAGTTCTGATAGTTACCATTTTGAATGTTGGTATCCTTACATAACGATTCAATATTTTTAAATCCAGAACTGGTCTGAAGGAATTCTCCTTCTTTGGTACAATGAATAGATTGGAGTAAAACCCCAGACCCTGTTCCAGAACTGGAACTGGCACAATTACTCCAGCCAACTCTAGATCTGAAACACATTTCAGAAATGCTTGAGCCTTCACTGGGTTTATCGGAATGCGAGAAAGAAAAAATCTTCTTGCAGGAGGCCTTACCTTGAAACCTATTCTGTACCCTTGTGAAACAATGTTCTGAATCCAAAGACTGTGAATCGAATTGATCCAAATTTCTTTGAAAAATCTTAATCTGCACCCTACCAGCTGTGCTGGAATGAGGGCCGCACCTTCATGTGGACTTGGGAGCTGGCTTTTGCTTTCTAAAAGGCTTGGATTTATTCCAGACTGGAGATGGTTTCCAAACAGAAACTGTTCCTTTATGGGAAGGATCAGGCTTCTGTTCCTTATTCTGACGAAAGGAACGAAAACGATTAGCAGCCCTATATTTACCTTTAGATTTTTTATCCTGAGGTAAAAAAGTTCCTTTCCCCCCAGTAACAGTTGAAATAATAGAATCCAACTGGGAACCAAACAATTTATTACCTTGGAAAGAAAGGGAAAGCAAAGTTGACTTAGAAGACATATCTGCATTCCAAGTTTTAAGCCATAAAGCTCTTCTAGCTAAAATAGCTAAAGACATATACCTGACATCAACTCTAATGATATCAAAGATGGCATCACAAATAAAGTTATTAGCATGTTGAAGAAGTTTAACAATGCTATGAGTATTATGATCTGACACTTCATGTGCCAAAGCCTCCAACCAAAAGGTGGAAGCTGCCGCAACATCAGCCAAAGAAATAGCAGGCCTAAGAAGATTGCCTGAACATAAATAAGCTTTCCTTAGAAAAGAATCAATTTTCCTATCTAAAGGATCCTTAAAAGAAGTACTATCTGCCGTAGGAATAGTAGTACGTTTAGCGAGAGTAGAGATAGCCCCATCAACTTTAGGGATTTTGTCCCAAAACTCTAATCTGTCAGATGGCACAGGATACAATTTCTTAAACCTTTTAGAAGGAGTAAAAGAATTACCCAGATTATTCCATTCCCTAGAAATTACTTCAGAAATAGCATCAGAAACAGGAAAAACTTCCGGAATAACAGTAGGAGGTTTAAAAACCGAATTTAAATGCTTAGTAGATTTAGTATCAAGAGGACTAGATTCCTCCATCTCTAATGCGATTAAAACTTCTTTAAGTAAAGAACGAATAAATTCCATTTTAAATAAATATGAAGATTTATCAGTGTCAATATCTGAGACAGAATCCTCTGAACCAGAAAAATCATCATCAGAAACAGACAAATCAGAATGATGATGTTCATTTAAAAATGCATCTGAAAAATGTGAAGTTTTAAAAGACCTTTTACGTTTACTGGAAGGAGGAATAACAGACATAGCCTTCCTAATAGATTTAGAAACAAAATCTCTTATATTAACAGGAACATCCTGAGTATTAGATGTTGATGGAACAGCAACAGGTAATGGTATATTACTAATGGAAATACTATCTGCATTAGCAAGCTTATCATGACATTCATCACAAACTACAGCCGGAGGGACAGATACCACAAGTTTACAGCAGATACACTTAACTTTGGTGGAACCAGCATCAGGCAGCATTTTTCCAGAAGTAGCTTCTGATCCAGGGTCAATCTGAGACATCTTGCAATATGTAAGAGAAAAAACAATATATAAAGCAAAATCTATCAAATTCCTTAAAAGGCAGTTTCAGGAATGGGAAAAAATGCCAATGAACAAGCCTCTAGCAACCAGAAGCAAATGAAAAATGAGACTTAAATAATGTGAGAAAAAAGGTGGAGACAATAATGACGCCCACATTTTTTAGCGCCAAAAAAAGCCGCCCACATTATTGGCGCCCAAATGCTTCATGCCACATCCGGTGACGCCGACATTTTTGGCGCAAAACGTAAAAGAAAAGACGCAAACACGAACAACTTCCGGCGACAAGTATGACGCCGGAAATGACAAAGAAATTTTTTGCGCCAAAAAAGTCAGCGCCAAGAATGACGCAATAAAATGAAGCATTTTCAGCCCCCGAGAGCCTAATAGCCCACAGGGAAAAAAGTCAATTTTGAAGGTAAGAAAAAATGTTTTTATTCATATGCATTATCCCAAATAATGAAACTGACTGTCTGAAATAAGGAATATTGATCATCCTGAATCAAGGCAAATAAATGTTTAAACACATATATTTAGAACTTTTTAGAGCTTAGAGTGTCACAAAAAATAAGGCTTACTTACCCCAGGACACTCATCTACATGTAGTAGAAAGCCAAACCAGTACTGAAACGAGAATCAGTAGAGGTAATGGTATATAAGAGTATATCGTCGATCTGAAAAGGGAGGTAAGAGATGAATCTCTACGACCGATAACAGAGAACCTATGAAATAGATCCCGTAGAAGGAGACCATTGAATTCAAATAGGCAATACTCTCTTCACATCCCTCTGACATTCACTGCACGCTGAGAGGAAAACCGGGCTCCAGCCTGCTGCGAATCGCATATCAACGTAGAATCTAGCACAAACTTACTTCACCACCTCCACGGGAGGCAAAGTTTGTAAAACTGATTTGTGGGTGTGGTGAGGGGTGTATTTATAGGCATTTTGAGGTTTGGGAAACTTTGCCCCTCCTTGTAGGAATGTATATCCCATACGTCACTAGCTCATGGACTCTTGCTAATTACATGAAAGAAAAATGTAGGTTTAATGTCCCTTTAACCTTCAAGTGGATCAATTTTGGGACATAATTATCCTTATTGGATTAAGGGTTCTATTTATGGGCAGCTTTATTTGCACTTTATGTGTTAAAAGAATTCATGCTTTGATTTTTAATTACAAAGATGAATGAACAGGTAAGAGCGAGTACACTTCTAATATTCATTTCATCGCTGCTAACACCCTAAAATGACAGTTGCTCCTCCAAGCAAAATGTCAGGGTCAAAAAGAAATTCTAAATATAGGAAGGGGAAGCGCTAAGGAGCTGGTTGAATAGTGATGATATAGATCGTTGATGTTCACTTTTTGAAAGAAGATATATATTAAAATATACAGTATATTAAAATAGATTTTTATTAAAAAAAAATATATATATATTGGTAAACAATGGTGTAAAGAGTGATGTATAAATAAGTGAAAAAAGAATATGTGTATATTGATTATACAATATATCAATACAACCTTTATGGATGAGTATTTTCAAAAAGAGAGACTACCGATTCCTATGTAGTCCCTAAGATTTGTTATAAAGTGAAAAAAATGTTAATGATTTAAATCAAATACCAATATTGGTGTGTGTGTGTGCTTAATACACAAAAAATAATGAGAATGATTGGAATGGATAAAATAATATTTTACTGAAATAGTTAAAATAGTAAAAAGATTTATGCACATAAAATAATTATAGCAATTACAGCAGAAGCATCCAATTAAAACTAAAACAACAAAAGTATCTATTTAGATTTTTGTAGTAAATTACAATATATGTAGCAATATATTTCCAATACGATCTTGATAACGGCCACCGGCCGAAACGCGTAGATTTGCCCAGTTCCAGGCTAAGCCATTTAGCCAACACAGAGGAAGACAGCTTTGTTTCAGCTTCATTTAGCCAACAATATCAGAGATACTATCTCTATTTCCACTACGGACTTGTGGAATTGTTCTCCCCCCCCCTACTTATTTATATATCACTCTTTACACCGTTGTTTACCACTATATATATATTTTTTTTATAAAAATCTATTTTAATATATATCTTCTTTCACAAAGTGAACACCAACCATATATATCATCACTATTCAACCAGCGCTTCCCCTTCTTGTATTTAGAATTTATTTTTAATTACACTCAGTGTGAGACTTAAGGGGGTCCATTTATTAATGTGCGGATGGACATGATCCAATATAGCGGATCATGTCCGCGGCACATCAATAAATGCTGACAGCGTATACCACCCCCTGCAGATTGGCCAATAGCAGGGGGTGTCAATCAGCCAGATCGTATTCGATCGCGTGGTTACTGTCCGCCCCCTCAGAGGTGGCGGATGAGTTAAGGGGCAGCGGTCTTAAGACCGCTGCTTCTTAACTTCTGCTTCAGCCGGAACTGAAGTGGGTCGGAGGCAGCATCCGCTGCTTCTTAAATAGACCCCAAGGGGTTAATGGAGAGTTCACTTGGCTGAAGGGATTCTAAGGGACTATTTACTTTTCCCCTTATTTGTATAATTGGGCTATGGCAGAGTAAGTTAAAGGAACAGTCAACTCCAAAAAAAACTTTCATGTTTCAAATAGGGCACATAATTTTAAACAACTTTCCAATTTACTTTTATCACCAATTTTGCTTTGTTCTCTTGGTATTCTTAATTGAAAGCTAAACCTAGGAAGGCTCATATGATAATTTCTAAGCCCTTAAAGGCTGCCTCTTATCACATGCTTTTTTATTTGCTTTGCACAACAGGGGAGAGCTAGTTCATCTGAGCCATATAGATAATATTGTGATCACGCCCGTGGCTTGTGGCAGACACTGCACTAATTGGCTAAAATGAAAGTCAATAAATGAAAGATAATAAATAAAATGTCGTTATCAGGGGGCTGTCAGAAGATGCTTAGATACAAGGTTATGCAAAACTTGGGAATGGGTAATAAAGGGATTATCTATAGTTTTAAACAACACAAATTCTGGTGTTGACTGTCCCTTTAAGGCTGTGAGGAAAGACATTTTATTTGTGTTCTGCAGCCATTTGTTAATGCGCGCTTTTAATGTGGAGCAGTTTAATTTTTCTAGCTGCTCACGTGACCTCCTCACTTCCGGTATTTCGGAGCAGAGCTTAGTGAGTTTCTCAGTGATGGCTTTGCGGCTGGTTCACTTTGATCGGATCGTCTACTAAAGAGGAGAAGAACTTTGCAGAAGAGTCTTGCTCTCTTACTAGTGGGATATCTATCCGGTTACGGTAGGAGCCTCAGGTAGTCTGAGGTTTCTTCTTAGGATGACATTTTTTCTTATGTGCCTAGTATATTTTATGTTTTAAAAGTACTACTAAAATTTGGGCATATAGTTTTTGTGGGATAAAAATTATTATTATAATTTTGTTACTTTTAGTGGGATCTGATTCTGTAGCTATGAACTCAGAACAGGATCAATATATTACTATGGATACATGCTTGCTATGTTTAGAGACCCACATTTTCCTGCCTATGCAATTCTGTTCCCCATGCTTATTATTATAATTATTATCATCATGTATTTGTAGAGCGCCAACAGATTCTGCAGCGCTGTAAACATAGTCGGTGTACAGGATAGCTTTTGCAGGGGTCAAGTGGGTAGAGGGCCCTGCCGAGAGTTTCACTGTTGTAGTCGGCTCTTATGAAGTGTCTGTAAACAGCTGGGCCCATAGGCTTACATTCTAAGGGGTTCAAGGGGAAAGCAATGGAGTTAGGAAAGGTTAGTGTTGGTTGTATGCATCCCTGAATAGTAGAGTTTTTAGGGAGTTCTTGAAGCTGTTAAAACTAGGGGAGAGTCTTATGGAGGGAGGCAGGGAATTCCACAAGATGGGGGCCAGTCTGGAGATGTCCTGTAAACGGGAATGTGAGGAAGTAACAAGAGAGGAGGAGAGGAGGAGATCCTAAGCTGATCGAAGGGGACAGGAGGGAGAGTATCTAGAGACAAGTTCTGAGATGTAGGGGGGAGCAGTGCAGTTGAGAGCTTTGTATGTCAGAGTGAGGATTTTATGTTTAATCCTAGGGGCAAGAGGAAGCCAGTGAAGGGATTGGCAGAGAGGTGCAGCAGATGAAGATCGACGAGTAAGGAAGATGAGCCTGGCAGAGGCATTCATAATGGATTGTAAAGGAGCTATGCGGTAGCTAGGTAGACCAGAGAGGACAGATTTGCAGTAGTCGAGGCGGGAAAGGATGAGAGAGTGGATTAAAATCTTGGTTGTATCTTGTGTAAGGAAATGTCTAATTTTAGCGATGTTTTTAAGGTGGAAGCGGCAGGCTTTAGCCAAGGACTGAATGTGAGGAGTGAAGGAAAGATCTGAGTCAAATGTGACCCCAAGACATCGGGCGTGCGGGGTAGGGGTAATGATGGAATTATCAACAGTTATAGAAATTTTGGGGGTGGAGACATTGAAAGAAGGGGGAAAAATAAGAGTTCAGTTTTGGAGAGATTTAGCTTAAAGGGACATTATACACTCATTTTTTCTTTGCATAAATGTTTTGTAGAGGATCTATTTATATAGCCCATAAAGTTTTTTTTTTTTAAAAAAATGTATAGTTTTGCTTATTTTTAAATAACATTGCTCTTATTTTCAGACTCCTAACCAAGCCCCAAAGTATTATTTGAATACCGTCAGCTACCTTCTCCAGCTTGCTCCTGTTTGTGTAAAGGGTCTTTTCATATGCAAAAGAAGGGGGAGGGGGGTGTCTTATTTCCCACTTGCAGTGGGCTTTCCAGCTACCTTTTCAACAGAGCTAAATTAAGAGGTTCTAAGTAAGTTTTTAAACATTTTTATATTGGATTTTTATATCAGTATCTGTGCATCTTATTCTTTATAGTAGTGTCTATTACATGCAGTTATATGAAAATGAGTGTATACTGTCCCTTTAAGGTAGTGAGAGGACATCCAAGATGAGATGTGAGAAAGACAGTTAATGACACGGGTTAGTAAGGAAGGAGGTAGGTCTGGTGCAGAGAGGTAGATTTGGGTGTCATCGGCATACAAATGGTATTGAAACACGTGGGACTTTATTAAGGAACCTAGTGATGACGTGTAGACTGAAAAGAGAAAGGGACCAAGGACAGAGCCTTGAGGTACCCCAACAGAAAGTGGTAACGGGGCAGAGGATGCTCCGGAGAAGGCTACACTAAATGTACGGTTAGTCAGATAGGAAGAGAACCATGAGAGAGCTGTGTCACAGATGCCAAAAGATTGGAGGGTTTGGAGCAGAAGAGGGTGGTCAACAGTGTCAAAGGCTGCAGACAGGTCAAGGAGGATAAGCAGAGAGAAGTGGCCTTTGGATTTTGCTGTAAGTAGGTAATTGGTAACCTTGACAATTGCTGTCTCTGTAGAGTGATGGGAACGAAATCCAGATTGCAGTGGGTCAAGAAGAGAGTTCAGTGTAAGGAAATGGGATAGACGTGCGTAAATTAGCTTTTCGAGGAGCTTTGAGGCAAGAGGGAGTAGGGAAATAGGGCAGTGGTTGGATGGGGAGGTTGGATCGAGAGACGTTTTTTTGAGTATAGGTTTGACCAGTGCATGTTTTAGAGATGAGGGAAATATACCAGTGCTGAGGGAGAGATTGAAAATGTGTGTGAGTATGGGGATGAGGGTAGAAGAGAGGGAGGGGAGTAGCTGTGAGGGGATGGGGTCGAGGGGACAGGTAGTGAGGTGGGAGGACAGTATAAGGGCAGAAACTTCATCCTCGTTAACAGGGGCAAAAGAGCTGCATTTTTGGATATTTGGGTTTTGGGTGATTTTGAGCTTTTGAGGAGGTGGGAGATTGGAAGTATGTTGAGAGCTGATTTCACTTCTGATGGAGTCAATTTTGTTGTTGAAGTGGCTTGCAAAATCTTGAACTGAGAGAGAGGTTGTGTTAGGAGGTGGGCGGAGAAGAGTGTTGAACATGGAGAACAGACGTTTAGGGTTAGAAGAAAGAGTAGAGATGAGATTAGAGAAATATTGTTGCTTATAAAGATTAAGGCAGAATAATAGGAGTTTAGGATGAACTTGTAGTGAAGAAAAACTTAGCTTAGCAAAAACTTTAAAATTTAAAAGACAAATTACTCACTTCTGAGCCAAGTGTCTCAAAGGATAATGCTGTGCATGATATGTCTCAGCTTTCTTTACAAACGTCCCAAGCTTTAATTGTTTCTCATGCTGTGCCTTCTGTTTCCTCTAAACCTCCTGGGGGTATTTATTTACCAGGAGATTTTGCTGCACAGATAACGTCTGTGGTGCCTGCAGCTTTATCTGCTTTCCTTACTTCTGGTAAGCATAAGAGGAAATCTAAACATATTTCTGCTGGTAAGGTGTCTGACCCCTCGAAAACTGCGTTGGTCAACCTTTCCCAAATGTCTGATGAGGAGAATATTTCAATAGCTTCTGAAGGGGAAATCTCAGACTCTGATATGATGGGGGAAAATTCTTCAGAATCTGAAGGAGTTAATTTTAGATTTAAGCTAGAACATCTCCGGTTGCTTCTGAAGGAGGTTCTAGCTACTTTGGATGACTCAGAACCTTTGATTGCTGTCAACCCTAAAAGGTCTACTAAACTTAATAGAGTTTATGAGTTTCCCTCATCCGTGGATGTTTTTCCTGTTCCAGACGAGATGTCTGAAATTATAGCTCAGGAATGGGATAAGCCAGGGGTTGCTTTTTCCCCTCCCCCTGTTTTTAAAAAGATGTTTCCTGTTTCTGACTCCATTCATGACTGATTGCGCACTGTGCCTAAAGTAGAAGGAGATATCTCTACTCTAGCTAAAAGAACCAACATTCCTATAGAGGATAGTTGTTCCTTTAAGGATCCCATGGATAAGAAGCTAGAGGCTTATTTAAAAAAAGATGTACATCCATCAAGGTTTACAGTGGCAACCTGCGGCAAGTATTGCTACGGTTGCTGGAGCAGCATCTTATTGGTGTGATGCCCTGTCCGATCTAATATCATAAGAGACTACGATAGAGGAGATCCAAGATAGGATCAAAGCTCTTAAACTGGCCAATACCTTTATCTGCGATGCCAACATGCAGGTAAGTAGACTGGGAGCTAAGATATCTAGCTTCACTGTTCTAGCTTGCAGAGCTTTGTGGTTAAAATCTTGGTTGGCTGATGTATCTTCAAAGGCCAAGCTTTTTACTTTACCTTATAAAGGTAAGACCCTTTAAGGGACAGAAGTCTTCATTCTCTTCTTCCAAACCGGACCAATCCAGGTCCTCTTGGAAGTCCAGCCAGCCTTGGAATAAGGGAAAACAAAACAAAAAGCCTTCCGCTGACTCTAAATCAGCACAAAGGATCTGCCCCTGATCCGATCTTGGATCAAGTGGGGGGCAGGCTTTCCTTTTTTCAACAGGCTTGGATACGAGATGCCCCAGATCTGTGGGCTGTGGGCATAGTCCCAGGGTTACAAAATAAGATTCAAGTCTTGCCCTCCAAGGTGCAGATGTCTCCTGTCAAGACTATCCTCGAACCAAGTAAAAAGGGAGGTCTTCTTAAATTGCGTAGAGGACCTATCCTCCCTGGGAAGTATTGTACCAGTCCCTCTAGAGGAACAAGATCAAGGATCTTATTCAAATATACTTTCCGTCCAATCCTAGACTTAAAGTGCCTCAACAAATTCCTCGGGGTTCCATCCTTCAAGATGGAAACTATTCATTCCATTCTTCCATTGGTTCAGGAAGGTCAGTTCATGACAACTATAGATCTGAAGGACGCATATTTACATGTTCCCATTCACAGGGATCATCACCAGTTTCTAAGGTTTGCTTTTCTGGACAAGCATTTCCAGTTTGTTGCACTTCTGTTTGGTCTTGCCACGGCTCCCAGAATATTCACAAAGGTTCTGGGGGCTCACTGGCAGTGATCAGATCCCAGGGTATTGCTGTGGCAACTTATCTAGATGACATCTTGGTTCAGGCGTCATCTTTTCAACTAGCAAAATCTCATACAGAGATGTTGTTGTCATTTCTACGTTCTCACGGGTGGAAAGTGAATCTGGAAAAGAGTTATCTAGTTACAGCTACAAGAGTGTGTTTCCTAGGGACAATCATAGATTCACTGTTCATGAAGATTTTCCTGACGGACGTCAGAAGATCCAAACTTCTTGCTTCTTGTCTTTCTCTCCAGTCTGCTATTTGTCCATCAGTGGCCCAATGCATGGAGGTGATTGGTCTGATGGTGGCTTCCATGGACATCATTCCTTTTGCTCGGTTCCATCTGCGACCGCTGTAGCTTTACATGCTCAGTCAATGGAACGGAGACCATTCAGATTTATCGCAGAAGATAAATCTAGATCCCTAACAAGAGACTCTCTCTCGTGGTGGATTTCACAGGAACATCTGTCTCGGGCACTTGCTTCCTGGGACTTTGGGTGATTGTGACTACGAACGCCAGCCTGTTAGGCTGGGGAGCTGTTTGGGGTTCTCTAAAAGCTCAGGGCCTGTGATCTCGAGAAGAGTCTTCTCTTCCCATAAACATCTTGGAATTGAGAGCAATCTTCAATGCCTTGACAGCGTGGCCTCAATTATCTTTAGTCCGGTTTATCAGATTCCAATCAGACATTACCTCAGTGGCTTACATCAACCATCAGGGGGGAACTCAGAGTTCCTTGGCTGTGAAGGAGGTGTCTCGCATTCTGCAGTGGGCAGAAGCTCATGATTGTCTCCTATCCGCCATCCACATTCCAAGAGTAAACAATTGGGAGGCGGATTTTCTGAGCAGACAGACTTTTCATCCCGGGGAGTAGGCTCTCCATCCGGAAGTGTTCAAGGATATCTCTCAGGTGGGGGGTTCTGGAGTTTGATCTGATGGCATCTCGTCAAACATTTTTCAAGGTACGGATCAAGATCAAGAGATCCTCAGGCCGCTGTGATAGATGCTCTGGAGTTCCTTGGTATTTTGGTCTAGAATACCTATTTCCCCCGTTTGCTCTCCTTTCACTAGTCATTGCTCGTATCAAACAGGAGAGATCATCTGTAATTCTAATAGCTCCTGCTTGGCCTCGCAGGATCTGGTTCGTGGATCCAATGAAGATGTCATCTCTTCCACCTTGGAGGTTACCTCTGAAGAAAGAACCTTCTAATTCAGGGTCCATTCCTCTAGATTCCCTGAAGCTGACTTCTTGGAGATTGAAAGTCTAGTCCTGTTCAGACATGTTTTTTCTGAAGTGGTCATTGATACTATGCTTCAGGCTCGTAAACCTGTTACTCGCAAGATTTACCATAAGGTATACCTTCATTGGTGCGAATCTAAGGGTTTCTCCTGGAGCTGGGTGAGGATTCCCCGAATTTTATCTTTTCTTCAGGATGGCCTGGAGAAGAGTTTCTCAGTCAGTACTCTGAAGGGACAGATTTCTGCACTATCTATTCTTTTTCACAAACGTCTGGCAGATTTGTTCAAGCCTTTGTTCAGGCCCTGGTCAGAATCAGGCCTGTGTTTAAACCTGATGCTCCTCCTTGGAGGCTTAACCTAGTTCTTAAAGTTTTTCAGTAGGCTCCGTTTGAGCCGATGCATATTGTTGATATAAAATTGTTATCTTGGAAAGCTTTGTTTCTCCTTGCTATTTCTTACACTCGCAGAGTTTCTGAGATTTCAGCTCTGCAGTGTGATTCCCTGTACCTTATTTTTAATGCAGATTAGGCGGTCCTTCATACTAAATTGGGGTTTCTCCCTAAGGTGGTGTCGGACGGAAACATTAATCAGGAAATTGTTGTTCCTTCTTTTTCTCCTAATCCTTCTACTCATAAAGAACGTCTTTTGCATAACTTGGATGTTGTGCATGCTCTAAAATTTTACCTACAGGCTACTAAACATTTTCGGGCAATCTTCTGCTCTATTTGTTATTTTCTCTAAAAAACGTAATAGTCAGAAGGCCACTTCTACCACCCTTTCCCTCTGGTTAAGAAGTATGATTCGCTTTGCATATGAGACAGCTGGACAGCAGCCTCCTGAGAGAATTCCGGCTCATTCCCTAGGGCTGTTTCCTCATCTTGGGCTTTCAAAAATGAACCCTCTGTGGAACAGATTTGCAAGCGGCAACATGGTCCTCTTTGCATACTTTTTCCAAATTATACAAATTTGATACTTTTTCCTCGTCTGAGGCCTCTTTTGGGAGAAAAATTCTTTAAGTGGTGTTGCCTTCTGTTTAGATCCTCCTGCCTGGTTTTTGCTCCCTTTTCATTGTTTCCTCTAGTTTGGGTATTGGTTCCCACTAGTAATTGGAATGACATCATGGACTCTCCATGCCATAGGAAAGAAAACAAAATTTATGCTTACTTGATAAATTTCTTTCTTTCCAGGCAGGGAAAGTCCACGACCCCGCCCTCTTTTTAAATTATGTTTGGCAGTTATTTTGAGTTAACCTCAGGTAACTCTATACCCTTGTGTTTCTTTTTTTTCCATTTTCCTTTGGCTGAATGACTGGGGATTATGGGTAAGGGAATTTACACTTAAAGGGACAGTATACTATAAAATAGTGTTTCCCTTAATGTGTTTTTACCAACTGCAGAGTATAAAAAGTATGAAAATTAGTTTTTTAAGGTTTATTTGTGTATATTAAAGCTCTGATTTTGTGTTTTGAAGACACAACCTAATAAAATTGGTTGAGCTTGTAGGTATAATAAGATGTTATTACTTTATTACATTGCATACATATACATGCTTATTTATCTTATATCTGTCTATAAAACAATGGAAAATCAACATTTTATTACCTTATCTCTGCTATATCCCACTGGGAGTGTAATTTCTTCTGCTGGCTGTTTTTACAAAGCGTATCTATAGCTGGGACCTGCGGCCACAAACTTTCAGAATAGGTGGGGATACCACATTCTAAATCAACTATTTCAAATGCCTATATAAGGGTAAAGGAGCTACTTGTAAACAATTTAATACACTCCAGCAGGAGAAGTGGATCATTGGAAACAAATTAAAGGGGAGAACATTTTTGAGTAAACTGTCCCTTTAACAGCTTTGCTGGGGTGCTCTTTGCCTCCTCCTGCTGGCAAGGAGTTGAATATCGCACTAGTAATTGGAATGATTTAAATGCTAGATCCATAGGCTTTACATGCATTTTGTACATTATCTTCATGTAAGAAAATTTAAATGGACATTCAAAAGATGAGATGGTCTAACTCATTAGATAAATAACTTTTGCTGACTTGACAGAATGATGTCCCTTTAATGTTTTAAGCTGTACTACTCCTTTAAAATCATAACTCCACAAAATCGTTTTTGCAATTTTTTCTCTTTTCACAATAGGCTCAACATATAATTCGGACATCTCAAAGGCATTAAACAATAATATCATACATAAATGGATTCCTAAGTTGTGTTTTCTATAGTCAGAGATGCAAAACATGCAATTTAGAGGCAGCACTTAGGAACTGTCATGCAAAAGATAAATATATTTTTTGAATGTGATACAGATTATACTTATTTTTTGTCCTATGAGCAGGTTCCCACTCACTACATGAGGTTTAGACGTGAGGAAAACCAACAAAGATGCATTGCATTTAATACATTTATTAAATGTCCTTTATAGTAAAAAAATGTCACTCTAATTCTTTATATCATGTAATTTTATCCCTGCAAGTCTGTTTAACCCCTGCACAAGGGTTAAACACATGGGTAAAGTACTACTCACGAAGTAGAGCATGTCATTTTTCTTAATAATGGCCCTTTAATCTGATTAAAGTGATAGATGCTCCTTAGTAGAATTAAAGGGACATGAAACCCACATTTTTTCTTTAATGATTTAGAAAGAGCGTGCATTTTTAAACATCTTTCTAATTTACTTCTATTATCTAATTTGTTTTATTCTCTTGATATTCTTTGCTGAAAAGCATATCTAGATATGATCAGAAGCTGCTGATTGGTTGCTGCACATGAAAGCCTCATGTGATTGGCTCACCCATGTTCATTGCTTTTTCTTCAAATAAGGATATCTAAAAAATGAAGCAAAATAAATAATAGAAGTAAATTGTAATGTTGTTTAAATTTGTATGTTCTATCTGAATCATGAAAGAAAGATTTTGGGTTTAGTGGCCCTTTAACCCCTTAATGACAACTGACGTACCAGGTACGTCCTGCAAAAACTAGCAGTTAGTGACAATGGACGTACCTGGTACGTCAGTTGTTTAAGAGAGTGCTGGTAGCGATCGCAATCGCTTCCAGCAGCTCTCAGGGTATTGCAGTGATGCCTCGATATGGAGGCATCCTGCAATACCTTTTAACAAGCCTCTGATGCAGAGAGAGCCACTCTGTGGCCCTCTCTGCACCGGTAACAATGGTGCTGTGTTCTGGGGGGAAGGGAAGCAAGGAGGCGGCAGCGTGCGGGCGCGCGCGTGCACGTGGGGCGCGCTCGCATATTAGCCACTGACACCAATGAAAAAAAAAAAAAGTTCAAAACATTAACATTAACATTAAAAAATATATAAATAAAAGGATCTGGGGGGGGTTGGGGGTATTGAGGGGGGGGCTGCTACACTACAGAAAAGTTTATAAATATTTTTGGGGGCAAAAGATTATAAATATTTTTGGGGGCAAATTGGGTACTGGCAGACAGCTGCCAGTACCCAAGATGGCGGCAATTAAGTAGCAGGGAGGGTTATAGAGCTGTTTGGTGGGGGATCAGGGAGGTTGGGGGCTAAGGCAGGGCTCCATTACAGCAGGATACATTTTTCTAAAAAATAAAATAAAAAAAACTCCTTTTATTTAGTACTGGCAGACTTTCTGCCAGTACTTAAGATGGCGGGGACAATTGTGGGGTGGGGGAGGGAAGAGAGCTGTTTGGGAGGGATCAGGAGGTGGGATGTGTCAGGTGGGAGGCTGATCTCTACACTAAAGCTAAAATTAACCCTGCCAGCGCCCTACAAGCTACCTAATTAACTCCTTCACTGCTGGGCATAATTCACGTGTTGTGCGCAGCAGCATTTAGCGGCCTTCTAATTAACAAAAAGCAACGCCAAAGCCATATATGTCTGCTATTTCTGAACAAAGGGGATCCCAGAGAAGCTTTTACAACCATTTGTGCCATAATTGCACAAACTGTTTGTAAATAATTTCAGTGAGAAACCTAAAATTGTGAAAAATTTAAAGGGTTTTTTTTATTTGCTCGCATTTGGCGGTGAAATGGTGGCATGAAATATACCAAAATTGGCCTAGATCAATACTTGGAGTTGTCTACTACACTAAACTAAAGCTAAAATTAACCCTACAAGCTCCCTACATGCTCCCTAATTAACCCCTTCACTGCTGGGCATAAAACACGTGTGGTGCGCAGCGGCATTTAGCGGCCTTCTAATTACCAAAAAGCAACCCCAAAGCCATATAAGTCTGCTATTTCTGAACAAAGGCGATATCAGAGAAGCATTTACAACCATTTGTGCCATAATTGCAGAAGCTGTTTGTAAATAATTTCAGTGGGAAACCTAAAGTTTGTGACAAAATGTGTGAAAAAGTGAACATTTTTTTTTAATTTGATCGCATTTGGCGGTGAAACGGTGGCATGAAATTTACCAAAATGGGCCTAGATTATACTTTGGGATGTCTTCCAAAAAAAAATATATACATGTCAATGGATATTCAGGTATTCCTGACAGATATCAGTGTTCCAATGTAACTAGCGCTAATTTTGAAAAAAAAGTGGTTTAGAAATAGCAAAGTGCTACTTGTATTTATGGCCCTATAACTTACAAAAAAAGCAAAGAACATGTAAACATTGGGTATTTCTAAACTCAGGACAAAATTTAGAAACTATTTAGCATGGGTGTTTTTTTAGTGGTTGTAGATGTGTAACAGATTTTGGGGGTCAAAGTTAGAAAAAGTGTGTTTTTTCCATTTTTTCCTCATATTTTATAAAAAATGTTATAGTAAATTATAAGATATAATGAAAATAATGGTATATTTAGAAAGTCCATTTAATGGCGAGAAAAACGGTATATAATATGTGTGGGTACAGTAAATGAGTAAGAGGAAAATTACAGCTGAACACAAACACCACAGAAATGTAAAAATAGCCATTGTCATTAAGGGTAAGAAAATTGAAAAATGTTCCGGTCATTAAGGGGTTAAGGTCCATTCATGACTTTTGCCTGAAATAGGGGACAGTGTACTGAAAAAAATGGCTTCCCCTTAATGTGTTTCCAATAACTTGTTATAGCAGCAGCAGCAGAATAAAATGTATGATAAATTGTTCATTTAGGTTTATCTTTTTATATGAAATAGCTGTTCTGCTATTTGAGACCAGAACAGACTTCATTAAATTATCTGTCTAATTATTTACAATGCATTCCTTATATTATTTCTCACTATTTACTAAAAAAAACAATACATATTGAGAACAATGGAAAATATTAAATAAACATTTTAATATCTCTGTCACCCCCACCCTCCCCCCACCCCACTGGGAGCATTCTATAACCAGTCCCGTACTTAAAGGGACATGAAACCCCAAAAATAGTTTTTCACAATTCAGAAAGAGCATATGATTTTAAACAACTTTCCAAATTACTTCTGTTATCATTTTTGCTTCATATTCTTGATATCCTTTATTGAAAGAGCAGCAATGCACTACTAGGCGCTAGCTGAACACGTCAGTAAACCAATGAGAAGAGGTATATAACTTATATATAAGTGCAGCCACCAATTAGCATCTAGCTCCCAACCCCTGAGCCTACCTGGGTACGAATTTTAACAAAGAATACCACGAGAACAAAGCAAATTAGGTAGCAGAAGTGAATTGCAACTTTTTTTTTTATTGTATACTCTATCTGAATCATAAAATATTTTTTTGGGTTTCATGCCCCTCTAAGTTACATAAAAAAATCAGTATAAGTGGGGAAACAACAGGCAAAATCAGCTATTTTCGTTGAGAAAATAAAGATAAATTAACCATTTGTAAGCAAATTTATACACTCCAGCAGGAAAACCAGATCATTTAAAACACATTAAAGGAGTGAAAACAATTACAGCACAGAGTCCCTTTAAGGGTAACTACAACTTTTTTTCTTCCCACTTCTGAAATTCTCAGTAGAGCCGCTACCTGTAGTGACATTAGGAAGCTGGCATGCTGAGAACTTACATTGCTTTCTGTCTCTTCTGAGCATGGGCAAGAAACTGATTTCCTGTTTTTTTCTAGCATTTCCTAAATAGCAAACCAGCTCAAGTTACTCTAAAAGATTGATGACATCAGGCTATATATGCCTTCCTTTATGCTCAGAACTTACATTGCATTCTGTCTCTTCTGAGCATGGGCAAGAAACTGATTTCCTGTTTTTTTCTAGCATTTACTGAATAGCAAACCAGCTCAAGTTACTCTAGAAGATTTATGACATCAAGCTATATATGCCTTCCTTTAGAATCCACAGCCCTCTTGTGGGGCTGTGACAGTAAACAATGGATCCTGTACAAATTAAGTTAAAAATGGCACAATCATTTAAAATTATAAATAAAACATATTGCTATAATATATAATAATACTTATAATATATAATAATACATATGATTTCTATTACATACAATCTACTACTTTTTATTGCAACAATGAAACAGACTGTTTTATAACCATTTAAGTTTGTTTTTCATGTAAAAATATGTTAACCTAATTAATTGATGCCCTTTCATATATGTGACATAAGTAATTTGAGTTTATTGTACCTTTATCTAGTCACCTAGGAATCCCTCACTTAGGGCCTAATTCTTAAATCCTCTCCATGATGGAGTAAAATCACAGACCTCACAGAGGCTGAACATGGAAATCCAAGTGAGTTTTAAGCTGCCTCCTTTAAAAGGGAAGTTAAACGGCCCATTTTAGTTTCAGCACCCTGGATAGTGATTGCTTATTGGTGTCTACATTTAGCCACCAATAAGCAAGCATAACCCAGGTTCTGAACCAAACATTGACCGGCTCCTAAGCTTTTTAAATAAAGATAGCTAAAAGATAGCTAGAGAACGAAGAAAATTGATAATAGATAATAAGTTGCTTAAAATTGCATGCTCTATCTGAATCATGAAAGAAAACAATTGGGTTTAGTATCACTTTAATAGAAACCATTTCAATATGTATTATTTATCATTTTAAAAGGATTTTATTTATCTGTTCTTATTGTTCATTACTTCCTGTCACAGCCCTACAAGAAAGCTGTGGTCTCTCTACAGGAAGACCAATCTAGCTTGATATGTCCTCAGGCCTCCCTAACAGGCCAGGTTTTCGGGATAACCTTGGGTAAGAGCAGGTACGTCGCTGGTCTTTCTATAGGGTTTACATTACTAACAGCGCAGTCTCGCTGTCATCTATTATAAACAAGGAATTAATTGACCTGCGACGTACCATGTTAAGGAGTTACTAACCATGTTTACTAATCATCTGATTATTTCACCTGTGCTCCAGTTAAGATATTCTGAAAATCTGGCCTATTAGAGATGTCTGAGGACAGGTTTAAATCCCCTGCTCTAGAGTAACTTGAGCTTGCTTACTATTCAGATAATGCTAAAGAGACAGTGGGCCGAAATATCAAGCTCCGAATGGAGCTTGATGCCCCTGTTTCCGCGCGAGCCTTCAGGCTCGCCAGAAACAGCAGTTATGAAGCAGCGGTCTAAAGACTGCTGCTCCATAACTTGTCCGCCTGCTCTGAGGCTACAGACATCAATCCACCTGATCCTATACGATTGGGCTGATTGACACCCCCTGCTAGCGGCCGATTGACCTGCTTGTGCAACGATAAATGCCGACAGCGTATGCTGTTGGCATTTATCAATGTGCGGATGACTTTCATTAATTGGCCCCCATAAGTCAGTTTTGCTTTACGCTCAGAAGAAGCAGAATGCAACATAAGCTCAAAACATGTCTTCTCTCTTATCTCCCTGAGGGCAGGTGCTACAATTAAAGATTATAAATGCTCATTTGTTTGCATTTTTCTTTTACACAATCTGTTTCTTTTTATGTTAACTTTCATTTAACAAATTTGGTTTTACTATAGTAACACTGATCTATATCCCTTTAAATGTAATGTTCTCTGTAATGCAGAATCTCATAGTAGGAGCACCTGGGACTGATAACATTTTTAAGCACATGCAAATACAAAACAAATTACAATGCTTTCAGTGTATTTTAGCTTGTACTTGTGTCTAGTTTCAAATACACACATAACAGTGCAATAAGTGTATAACTTATTATGAGACAAACTTACCAGCATACAATAAGCACAATAAATGAGTGAGATCTGCAAAAGTGAAATGCTCAGAGAAAACAATGACAACTGTCAACACCTGGATCAAGACAAGTGAAGCTATAGAACATTGCTATTTCAAGTAGTCATGCTATGATTAAATTGTAAACATTTAGGTTTATAGACCACATTTTAATTGTTCTTTAATGGCAGTAAAGTTTAGGAAAATTGTATCTGATCCTTGGGTCTTTTCTAATTTTGTGCAGATATTAATGCATTTTGGTTCCATGGGTTATGAAGGGAAATAGGTTTCAGAATCTGAATGAACACAGGTGAATATATCAGATTCCACCATCTTGAAAAAAATTATTGGGCTATTTTGCAGAGCAATAACACTTTCATGATTCAGATAGAGCATGCAATTGTTCTTTTTTTATTATTTATTTATTCAGCATAATAAAGTTTAAACAAATAGTTTACGCCATGCAAGGCCAGTAGTAAATATAGTCGTGAAGAACAGAACATAAAGTAACATTAGCATAGTTTAAATCACAACTTGACTAATTTAAGTAATTATCAAAAATGACCTTGAATTTCTATGTCATACTGCTAAGTCATTTTATACCTATAATACTCTCTACCTATAAACAAAACAACACAGAAAGAAAAGAAAAAAAAAAAAGAAAAGGGACGGAGGAGGGGAGAACCCTAGGTTACAATATACATAGAAGCCCTGAGTTCTTAAACGGAAATATTATATAGTCAATCTCCGTGGTCGGGAGTGACTTAATAAATACTGCCCATTTGTTAAAGAATTGTCTAATATCCAATTCATTATCTATATTGGTGTCTCGTTGTTCTAGTATACATTTCTTCTTAAGATAATTTTTAATCTCTAAGGCCTAGATTTAGAGTTTTGTCGGTAAGGACCCGCGTAGCTAACGCCGGCTTTTTTCTGGCCGCACCATAAAAATAACTCTGGAATTGAGAGTCCACATAAAGGCTGCGTTAGGCTCCAAAAAAGGAGCGTAGAGCATTTTTAACGCAGCTTCAACTCTCGATACCAGAGTTGCTTACACAAGCGGCCAGCCTCAAAAACGTGCTTGTGCATGATTCCCCCATAGAAAATAATGGGGCCGTTTGAGCTGAAAAAAAAACAACTAACACCTGCAAAAAAGCCGCGTTCAGCTCCTAACGCAGCCCCATTGTTTGCTATGCGGAAACACTTCCTACGTCTGCACCTAACACTCTAACATGTACCCCGAGTCTAAACACCCCTAACATTATCCCTATGTACCCCTAATCTGCTGCCCTAACATCGCCGACCCCTATATTATATTTATTAACCCCTAATCTGCCCCCCACAACGTCGCCTCCACCTGCCTACACTTATTAACCCCTAATCTGCCGAGCGGACCTGAGCGCTACTATAATAAAGTTATTAACCCCTAATCCGCCTCACTAACCCTATAATAAATGGTATTAATCCCTAATCTGCCCTCCCTAACATCGCCGACACATAACTTCAATTATTAACCCCTAATCTGCCGACCGGAGCTCACCGCTATTCTAATAAATGTATTAACCCCTAAAGCTAAGTCTAACCCTAAGACTAACACCCCCCTAAGTTAAATATAATTTTAATCTAACGAAATTAATTAACTCTTATTAAATAAATTATTCCTATTTAAAGCTAAATACTTACCTGTAAAATAAATCCTAATATAGCTACAATATAAATTATAATTACATTGTAGCTATTTTAGGATTAATATTTATTTTACAGGCAACTTTGTAATTATTTTAACCATGTACAATAGCTATTAAATAGTTAAGAACTATTTAATAGTTACCTAGTTAAAATAATTACAACATTACCTGTAAAATAAATCCTAACCTAAGTTACAATTAAACCTAACACTATACTATCATTAAATTAATTAAATAAAATACCTACAATTACCTACAATTAAACCTAACACTAGACTATCAATAAATTAATTAAATAAAATACCTACAATTACCTACAATTAAACCTAACACTACACTATCAATAAATTAATTAAATACAATATCTACAAATAACTACAATGAAATAAACTAACTAAAGTACAAAAAATAAAAAAGAACTAAGTTACAAAAAATAAAAAAATATCTACAAACATAAGAAAAATATTACAACAATTTTAAACTAAATACACCTACTCTATGCCCCCTAATAAAACAACAAAGCCCCCCAAAATAAAAAATGCCCTACCCTATTCTAAATTACTAAAGTTAAAAGCTCTTTTACCTTACCAGCCCTGAACAGGGCCCTTTGCGGGGCATGCCCCAAGAAGTTCAGCTCTTTTGCCTGTAAAAAAAACATACAATACCCCCCCCAACATTACAACCCACCACCCACATACCCCTAATCTAACCCAAACCCCCCTTAAATAAACCTAACACTAAGCCCCTGAAGATCTTCCTACCTTATCTTCACCATACCAGGTTCACCGATCCGTCCTGAAGAGCTCCTCCGATGTCCTGATCCAAGCCCAAGCGGGGGGGCTGAAGATGTCCATGATCCGGTAGAAGTCTTCATCCAAGCGGGGCAGAAGAGGTCTTCCATCAGATTGAAGTCTTCATCCAAGCGGGGCAGAAGACGTCTTCCATCCGATTGAAGTCTTCATCCAGGCGGCATCTTCTATAGACATCCATCTGGAGCGGAGCGGCAGCATCCTGAAGACCTCCGACGCGGAACATCCATCCTGGCCGACGACTGAACGACGAATGACGGTTCCTTTAAATGACGTCATCCAAGATGGCGTCCCTCGAATTCCGATTGGCTGATAGGATTCTATCAGCCAATCGGAATTAAGGTAGGAATATTCTGATTGGCTGATGGAATCAGCCAATCAGAATCAAGTTCAATCCGATTGGCTGATTGGATCCTATCAGCCAATCGGAATTCAAGGGACGCCATCTTGGATGACGTCATTTAAAGGAACCGTCATTCGGCTAGTAGGCGTCGGGAGAAGAGGATGTGCCGCGTCGGAGGTCTTCAGGATGCTGCCGCTCCGCTCCAGATGGATGTCGATAGAAGATGCCGTCTGGATGAAGACTTCAATCGGATGGAAGACCTCTTCTGCCCCGCTTGGATGAAGACTTCAATCGGATGGAAGACCTCTTCTGCCCCGCTTGGATGAAGACTTCTACCGGATCATGGACATCTTCAGCCCCCCGCTTGGGCTTGGATCAGGACATCGGAGGAGCTCTTCAGGACGGATCGGTGAACCTGGTATGGTGAAGATAAGGTAGGAAGATCTTCAGGGGCTTAGTGTTAGGTTTATTTAAGGGGGGTTTGGGTTAGATTAGGGGTATGTGGGTGGTGGGTTGTAATGTTGGGGGGGGGGTATTGTATGTTTTTTTTACAGGCAAAAGAGCTGAACTTCTTGGGGCATGCCCCGCAAAGGGCCCTGTTCAGGGCTGGTAAGGTAAAAGAGCTTTTAACTTTAGTAATTTAGAATAGGGTAGGGCATTTTTTATTTTGGGGGGCTTTGTTGTTTTATTAGGGGGCTTAGAGTAGGTGTAATTAGTTTAAAATTGTTGTAATATTTTTCTTATGTTTGTAGATATTTTTTTATTTTTTGTAACTTAGTTCTTTTTTATTTTTTGTACTTTAGTTAGTTTATTTCATTGTAGTTATTTGTAGATATTGTATTTAATTAATGTATTGATAGTGTAGTGTTAGGTTTAATTGTAGGTAATTGTAGGTATTTTATTTAATTAATTTAATGATAGTATAGTGTTAGGTTTAATTGTAACTTAGGTTAGGATTTATTTTACAGGTAATTTTGTAATTATTTTAACTAGGTAACTATTAAATAGTTCTTAACTATTTAATAGCTATTGTACCTGGTTAAAATAATTACAAAGTTGCCTGTAAAATAAATATTAATCCTAAAATAGCTACAATGTAATTATAATTTATATTGTAGCTATATTAGGATTTATTTTACAGGTAAGTATTTAGCTTTAAATAGGAATAATTTTTTTAATAAGAGTTAATTAATTTTGTTAGATTAAAATTATATTTAATTTAGGGGGGTGTTAGTGTTAGGGTTAGACTTAGCTTTAGGGGTTAATACATTTATTAGAATAGCGGTGAGCTTCGGTCGGCAGATTAGGGGTTAATAATTGAAGTTAGGTGTCGGCGATGTTAGGGAGGGCAGATTAGGGGTTAATACTATTTATTATAGGGTTAGTGAGGCGGATTAGGGGTTAATAACTTTATTATAGTAGCGGTGCGGTCCGCTCGGCAGATTAGGGGTTAATAAGTGTAGGCAGGTGGAGGCGACGTTGAGGGGGGCAGATTAGGGGTTAATAAATATAATATAGGGGTCGGCGGTGTTAGGGGCAGCAGATTAGGGGTACATAAGGATAACGTAGGTGGCGGCGCTTTGCGGTCGGCAGATTAGGGGTTAATAAGTGTAGGTAGCTGGCGGCGACGTTGTGGGGGGCAGATTAGGGGTTAATAAATATAATATAGGGGTCAGCGGTGTTAGGGGCAGCAGATTAGGGGTACATAAGGATAACGTAGTTGGCGGTCTGCAGATTAGGGGTTAAAAAATGTAATCGAGTTGCGGCGATGTGGGGGGACCTCGGTTTAGGGGTACATAGGTAGTTTATGGGTGTTAGTGTACTTTAGAGTACAGTAGTTAAGAGCTTTATAAACCGGCGTTAGCCCAGAAAGCTCTTAACTACTGACTTTTTTCCTGCGGCTGGAGTTTTGTCGTTAGATGTCTAACGCTCACTTCAGAAACGACTCTAAATACCGGAGTTAGAAAGATCCCATTGAAAAGATAGGATACGCAATTGACGTAAGGGGATCTGCGGTATGGAAAAGTCGGGGCTGAAAAGTGAGCGTTAGACCCTTTTTTGAGTGACTCCAAATACCGGAGGTAGCCTAAAACCAGCGTTAGGAGCCTCTAACGCTGGTTTTCACGGCTAACGCCAAACTCCAAATCTAGGCCTAAGATACTTGGAATCTCTCTTGTTTTCCATTTTTTAAAGATTAAGTGCCTAGCTGCCAGAATAGATAAAGTTATTAATTTTTCGCTAGTTTGATGTTCCTCATAGTTTTTTTTAAGCAGAATAAGACCTGAATTGATGATAGTACCAGAGGAGAGATCTTGAGTGATGAGTTCAGCCAGAATTCTAATTTACACCAAAATTGTCTGATCCATGGACAATTCCATAGCATATGCAGAAGATCTGCAGCTATAAGAGAACATTTGGGACATTTATTGAAATTTGGGTTTCGAAACGAATGGCCTCTTTCAGAAGTAAAGTAGAATTTATGTAGAAGTTTAAGATGTACTTCTCTCCAGGTAGCTGAAAGAGTGGCCTGTGATACTTTATGAATGGATGCTTGTATACATTTAGAATCTAACGGCTAGATTACGAGTTTTGTCGGTAAGGCTGTGCGGTGCTAACGAGCATTTTATGCTCACCGCTCACCTACAGACAACGCTGGTATTACGTTTTTTTTTTTAAACCCGGCGTTAGCCGCAGAAAAGTGAGCGTTGAGCAAAATTTTGCTCCACAGCTTACCTCAATACCAGCGTTGCTTACGGTAGCGGTGAGCTGGCAAAACGTGCTTGTGCACGATTTCCCCATAGGAATCAATGGGGCAGAGCTGGATGAAAAAAACCCTAACACCTGCAAAAAAGCAGCGTAAAGCTCCTAACGCAGCCCCATTGATTCTGCCGCCCCCAACATCGCCGCCACCTGCATTATATTATTAACCCCTAATTTGCTGCTCTGGACACCGCCGCCACCTACATTATACTTATGAACCCCTAATCTGCTGCCCCCAACATTGCCAAACCCTACATTTTATTTATTAACCCCTAATCTGCTGCCCCCAATGTCGCCGCAACCTAACTACATTTATTAACCCCTAATCTGCCGCCCACAACGTTACCGCCACTATATTAAAGTTATTAACCCCTAAACCTAAGTCCCACCCTAACCCTAACACCCCCTAACTTAAATATAATTTAAATAAAACTAAATAAAATTACTATAATTAACTAAATTATTCATATTTAAAACTAAATACTTACCTGTAAAATAAACCCTAAGCTAGCAACAATATAACTAATGATTTCATTGTAGCTATCTCAGGGTTTATTTTTATTTAACAGGAAACTTTGTATTTATTTTAACTAGGTAGAATAGTTATTAAATAGTTATTAACTATTTAATAGCTACCTAGTTAAAATAAAGACAAATTTACCTGTAAAATAAAACCTAACCTAAGTTACAATTACACCTAACACTACACTATAATTAAATAAATTAAATAAACTAAATACAATTAAATACAATTATCTAAAGTACGGAAAAAAAAACCCCCACTAAATTACAGAAAATAATTACAAGATTTTTAAACTAATTACACCTAATCTAATCCCCCTAATAAAATAAAAAGCCCTACCCTATAGTAAATTACAAATAGCCCTTAAAAGGGCCTTTTGCAGGGCATTGCCCTAAAGTAATCAGCTCTTTTACTTGTAAAAAAAAGTACAATACCCCCCCATCATTAAAACCCACCACCCACACACCCAACCCTACTTTAAAACCCACCCAACCCCCCCCTTAATAAAACTTAACACTAACCCCTTGAAGATCACCCTACTTTAAGAAGTCTTCACCCAACCGGGCCGAAGTCCTCAACGAAGCCGGGCGAAGTGGTCCTCCTGACGGGCAGAAATCTTTATCCAAGCCGGGAAAAAGAGGTCCTCCAGACGGGCAGAAGTCTTCATCCAGACGGCATCTTCTATCTTCATCCATCCGGTGCGGAGCGGGTCCATCTTCAAGACATACGACGTGGAGCATCCTTCCTGGCTGACGAGTAAAGACGAATGAAGGTTCCTTTAAGTGACATCATCCAAGATGGCGTCCCTTCAATTCCGATTGGCTGATAGAATTCTATCAGCCAATCGGGTAGGAAAAATCCTATTGGCTGATGCAATCAGCCAACTGATGCAATCAGCCAATAGGATTGAACTTCAATCCTATTGGCTGATTAGAACAGTGAATAGGATTAAGGGGGGTGTTAGGGTTAGACTTAGATTTAGGGGTTAATACATTTAATATAGTGGAGGCGACATTGGGGGCGGCAGATTAGGGGTTAATAAATGTAGGTAGGTGTCGGCGATGTTAGGGACGGAAGATTAGGGGTTAATAAAATGTAACTAGTGTTTGCAATGCAGGAGTGCGGCGGTTTAGGGGTTAATATATTTATTATAGTGGCGGTGATGTCCGGTACGGCAGATTAGGGGTTACAAATTGTATTTCAGTGTTTGCGATATGGGTGGGCCTCGGTTTAGGGGTTAATAGGTAGTTTATGGGTGTTAGTGTACTTTTGAGCATTTTAGTTAAGAGTTTTATGCTACGGCGTTAGCCCATAAAACTCTTAACTACTGACTTTAAAATGAGGTACCAGGCTTGACAGGATAGGTTGTACTGTTCACTTTTTGGAAGACTCGTAATACCGGCGCTATGCAAGTCCCATTGAAAATATAGGATACGCAACTGACGTAAGTGGATTTGCTGTATTTTCGAGTCTGGCCAAAAAAGTGAGCGGTGAGCCTGTCATTTCAAGACTCGTAATACAAGCGGGCGTTAAAAAGCAGCGTTGGGATCTCTCAACGCTGCTTTTTAAGGTTAACGCAAGACACGTAATCTAGCCGTATGTTATTCTGTGGTAGCATCAGATTCCATCCATGAGCGGTTTTCTCAAGAATAGAAGTTCTCTTACTGGCTCCTAAAAAATTATAGCAGGGAGTAATAGACATGCGCCCATTTTTGACCAGGATAAACCAACTTTCCAAGTTACCCAGGGCCCAACAACAATTTACCTCCTTCATTAATTCTAAGGCAAAATGTCTTACCTGTAGGTATGCAAAGAACTCTTTGTTGGTGAGGTTGAAATCATTCTTAAAGTGAAGGTCAAGTCTGGGGTAGTCGCTCACACCGTTCTGCAGTTCATTATAAATAAGGTTGACGTTCATTCATCGTTTCTCCTCAATTTTTAACAAATCGTTTATTTTATAAAAAAAGGAAAGGAGGAGGGGAGAACCCTAGGTTACCATATACCCAGAAGTACCATCTCTGAGTTCTTGAACAGAAATATTATATAGTCAATATAAACAAAACAACACAGAAAGAAAAGAAAAAAAAGAAAAGGGACGGAGGAGGGGAGAACCCTAGGTTACAATATACATAGAAGCCCTGAGTTCTTAAACGGAAATATTATATAGTCAATCTCCATGGTCGGGAGTGACTTAATAAATACTGCCCATTTGTTAAAGAATTGTCTAATATCCAATTCCTTATCTATATTGGTGTTTCGTTGTTCTAGTATACATTGCTTCTTAAGATAATTTTTAATCTCTAAGATACTTGGAATCTCTCTTGTTTTCCATTTCTTAAAGATTAAGTGCCTAGCTGCCAGAATAGATCAAGTTATTAATTTTTCGCTAGTTTAATGTTCCTCATGGTTTTTTAAGTAGAATAAGACCTGAATTGATGATAGCACCAGAGAAGAGATTTTAAGTGATGAGTTCAGCCAGAATTCTAATTTACACCAAAATTGTCTGATCCTTTGACAATTCCATAACATATGCAGAAGATCTGCAGCTATAAGAGAACATTTGGGACATTTATTGAAATTTGGGTTTCGAAACTTATGGCCTCTTTCAGGAGTAAAGTAGAATTTATGTAGAAGTTTAAGATGTGCTTCTCTCCAGGTAGCTGAAAGAGTGGCCTGTGATACTTTATGAATGGATGCTTATATTAATTTAGAATCTATGTTATTCTGTGGTAGCATCAGATTCCATTCATGAGCGGTTTTCTTAAGAATAGAAGTTCCCTTACTGGCTCCCAAAAAATGATAGCAGGGAGTAATAGACATGCGCCCTTTTTTGACCAGGATAAACCAACTTTCCAAGTTACCCAGGGCCCAACACCAATTTACCTCCTTCATTAATTCTAAGGCAAAATGTCTTACCTGTAGGTATGCAAAGAACTCTTTGTTGGTGAGTTTGAAATCATTCTTAAAGTGAAGGTCAAGTCTGGGGTAGTCGCTCACGCCGTCCGGCAGTTCATTATAAATAAGGTTGACGTTCATTCATAATTTCTCCTCAATTTTTAACAAATCATTTATTTTTTACCTTTTATTTTGCCTCCGTTGTTCTTTTTTCTTGCCTATATTGATTGACAGAATTTGAAGATTTAATTCTCCAATCTCCGTTACCCCCCCCCCCCCCCCGGGGCATTCAGCCCCTTTTGCAAAACGTCATCACTCAACGTGTGGGACCGCTCGCTACGTCACTAGTGCCAAATAAGGAAGTGGTGGAGGGGAGGAGTCGCAATGGAAACGGCGAGTATAATATAAGTTCATTTTTGATCAAAAGTAAAAACGGTATAGAAAAATAAAGTTAGTGACTAGAATGCTCATATGTTATTGAGTAAATAGCAGTAGTCCACTGGCCTAAAATTTACCTTCACTTTAAGCTCCTCAAACGTTTTAACACATTTTTTCTCTTGGTCAATTAAGTGCACAATCCTATCCAGCCCTAGTAAATGCCATTTTTTTTAAACTGTTGAATTTAGACCAGCTTGAAATTTTGGGTTTCCAGTAAGAGGTAGATATTGGGAGACCCTGCAGTTTATTGATATGGGGAAGTCTCTTAATACTAGTTGGTAGTTCTTTTGGCTCACAGTGAATTAGTGCTCTTGGAAGGAATGGGTCACAGCTACTTTCCTCTAGTGGGTTATTTAGAACATAATTATTAGAGAAGACCCAATCTGCCACTGTGCGTGCCAGAAAAGCAAGATTATACAAACGTATATCAGGCAATGGAAAGCCTCCATAATCCTTTGCAAGGAATAATTTGATCAACGATATCCTAGGTCTTTTGTCCTGCCATATGAATCTTCTAAGCATACTATTAAGTAAACGGATGCCCCTCTCTAATAGTATTATTGCAGTATTCTGTAAAATATAAAGCAACTTAGGGAAAAGAACCATCTTGAATAATGCAATTCGTCCAGAAATAGAGAGCGGTAAGTTTTGCCAACTTTTAACTTTCTCTCTAAAACTTGTTAAGACTTACTTGGGATTAGAATCCCTAAATATTTAAATGAGTCTTTGACCGTTCAAAAAGGGATACTAGAAAGAGAGTTACTATTTTTTCTGAGCCAAAGAAGTTCTGATTTTGCGGCATTTACTTTGTAACCAGAGAATGACCCAAATTGATCTATAATCTGAAGAAGTTTAGGTAAATTAATCTTAGTATTTGACAAATAGATGAGTATGTCATCGGCGTAAATGGCGATTTTCATCTCTTGTTTGCCTATTTAACTGCCATCTAATTGTTGTCTGATCATAATTGCTAATGGCTCAATGCAAAGGTTGAAGAGGAGAGGGGAGACAGGGCATCCCTGACTAGTTCCTTTACCCAGTGTAATTTGTGGGGACAGAGTGTTATTTACTATAATTTTCATATGAGGCTGATTATATAAACTTTTGATAAAATTGAGGAAACCACCCTTGAAGCCAAATTTAGCTAAAGAGAGAAAAAGATGATCATAGTGAGAGCATGCAATTTTAAAAAACTTTCCATTTTACTTCCAGTAACAAAATGTCTTTTTATATTTACAATTTTTGAGTCACCAGCTCCGACTGAGCATATGCAACAATTCACAGAATCTACGCATATGCATTTGTGATTGGCTGATGGCTGTCACATTATACAAGAAATAGACATAACTTTGAAATGTGTCAGATAAAAATCTACTATTCATTTGAAGTTCAGACTAAGGGGTTGATTTATCAAGCTCTTCGGCAGGGTTTCGCCTGACCTACAATTGCAGATTCTCACAAGAGAACCAGCATGCCGCATTTAACAAACAGCGGTCATCAGACCGCTGCTTCCCTACCCTTACGACCGGGGAGATTGACAGCTCCTGTCCGCACGTGATTGGCAGTGCGCGGGAAGAGGGCGGTATTGTATGCGAGCGCAAAATATTGCCAGTGTGCAATGCTGAATTCCGCCAGGAGAATTCAGCCCGCCAGAGGCGAGCTGCGCCGGACAGGGGTGCCCCTGTCCACCTCAGCTTGATAAATTGCCCCCTTAGTGCTATTGTATTGTCTTGTTATCATGTATTTATTGATTATGCAAATCTACTGTATGTACTGGTCCTTTAAACTCTCCATACCTTGTCAAAACACAATCTGTTAGAGCCTCGGAGGAAGACTGGAAGTTAGAGTTACACCCGCAGAGGTGGAGGGAAGCTATTATATTTACTAAAGCTACCATCCATTGTGCCACACTATACAAATTATTTTATAAAATTTTAACCAGATGGCACCTGGTACCTTTCAAGTTACATAACATTTTTCCCAATTTGCTCTCGGGCCTGTTGCAGGGTATGTGATAGGTGACTCATTTCATATTTGGTGGAGATGTCTCATTATACAACGTCTCTGGACTAAAGTTAAAAACCTCTGCCTCATCTTCGACCTAGTGAGAACTTTGTCCCCGAGGTAGCCCTACTTCACCTTAATCTAAAAAAATAAAAATAAACGTTGCTGTTATGTATAGTGATGGCCACAGTGCTCTGCACTGGAAAGGTATATTAGATTTAGTGAAATACTTAAAAACAATGGAGGAACATGTGTCTAGATTCTGACTACAAACTGAATTGTTCTATTTCATTTGGGAACCTTGTTATGGAATTATAGAGAAGACTTTGCTATCTATTGCCTAAGTCCTTGGTTTGATTCAGAAGTGGACCTGATCTCTGGTGGAACTCCCCCTACTTTCCCCCCCTCTCCTGCCCATCCTATTTATCCTGATCATGCTTGGCCGAGATGAAATTATCTTTTCATTAATATCGTATAAGTATTCATTCACATTCTATTAATGAGGAGTTCTCTGTATGACCCTATAATTTTATTTTTTTACCACTGTAACTGCCATACTCTGGAAACTATTTATATTTTTGTATTAGACTAATTTGAAATATACTGTTATGATGGAATATTGTTTGACTTGAAAAATAAATATATCATGTGACAGCCATCAGCCAATCACAGCCAAGTATACGTATTCACTGTGACCACGTGCAAATACTCAGTAGGCGCTGGTACCTCAGAAGTGTACACTGTGCAAAATTTGATATTGGAAGTAAATTGGAAAGTCTTTTAAAACTGCATGCTCTATCTGAATCATAAAAGTTTAATTTTGACTTTAGTGTCCCTACATACCCAGAGACACAGACACATACAAATACACTAATGCAGACATACACAAAGATGATCACATGCACACACAGAGACTCACACACACAGACACCTGCATATATAAAATAGCTCCTTTACAATCCGTAATGAATGCATCTGCCAGGCTCATCTTCCTTACATGTCGCTCTTCATCTGCTGCACCTCTCTGCTAATTCCTTCACTGGCTTGCTCTTGCCTCCAGGATTAAACACAAAATTCTCACTCTGACATACAAAGCCCTCAAATGCACTGCTCCCCCCTATATCTCAGACCTTGTCTCCAGATACTCTCCCTCCCGTCCCCTTCATTCTGCTCATGACCTCCTACTCTCCTCCTCTCTTGTTACCTCCTCACATTCCAGCTTACAGGACTTCTTGTGGAACTCTCTGCCTCGCTCCGCAAGACTCTCCCCTAGTTTTGAAAACTTCAAGCCCTCCCTGAAGACTCTACTGTTCAGGGATGCATACAACCTACACTAACCATTCTTTATACCGTTTCCTCTTCTCCATTGCTATCCCCTTGAACCCCCTTGGCATGTAAGCCTAAGAGCCATGCTGTTTGTAGATCACCTTCTTTAGAGCTGACTACAACAGTGTGACTCTTGGCAGGGCCCTCTACCCGTCCTATAAATGTTTCCTTGTATTCCACCTATGTTTATAGGGCTGCGGAATCTGTTGGCGCTCTACAAATAACCAATAATAATAATACATACACTCGCACACAAACACACTCATATATACACAGACTCTTGCATACTTACACTTACATAAACACACACAGACTCATACATACACACACTCTTACATACTTACACTTACATAAACACACAGACTCATACATACACACACTTACACACACTCACACAGACTCATACATACATAGACTCTTGCATACTTACACTTACATAAACACACACAGACTCATACATACACACACTGACACACACTCACACAGACTAATATATACACACACACACTCTTGCATACTTAAACTTACATAAACACACACAGACTCATACATACACACACTTACACATACCCACACAGACTCATACAGACACACACTCACACAGACTCACACATACATAAACGCACACCCACATACTATATATGAATCATTTTGGCAACAACACACAGTATTTGCCCAAGAAATAATAGTAGTCAACCTATAACGCAGTAAAAAATATTTATGGTATCATAGTACAGGTGGCCCTCGTTTTACAACGGTTCAATTTACACCGTTTCAGAATAACAACCTTTTTTTCCAGTCATGTGACTGCTATTAAAACACATTGAGAAGCAGTGCATTTATTAAAATAGCCAGTAGGTGGAGCTATCTGCTTGTGTTGAGGCCAAGCAAGCTGAAATTAATCAGTTTAACCAGACCTGAGCTATCGAGCAGATTTCAAAGGAACAAGATCTTCCTGTCTATAAATCAGTCCAGATTGGAATGCATAGAAAGAACTGGTTGCAGAAAAATGCAAGTGAAGTCTGTGTTGTGTGATTATTTTATTAGGTTTATAATGCTGTTTAGCAAATGTTTTTAACTTAGTTTAAATTATATATTATGTGTTGTGTGATTATTTTATTAGGTTTATAATGCTGTTTAGCATTTAAAGTCTTCGTTTCAAAGCTTTAAAAATAATGTATTAGGTGTTACTTATGACAATTTTGAGAGGGGCCTGGAACCTATCTCCCTCACTTCTCATTGACTTACATTATAAACTGGGTTTCAATTTACAACGGTTTCGATTTACAACCATTCCTTCTGGAACCTAACCCCAGCATAAACTGAGGGCTACCTGTATTCATTTACATACTGAGCAGCACATTGATTGTAACCCTACTAAGTTATACCACATACATACTATGCCAACTATATTTGAACAACTATTTAGATTTTATAACCATTCTTAGATGCTTTAAATTAATGGGACAGTCCAGTCAAAATTTAAATGCACATTGATGAATTACATCTTTGAATAGAAATATTTTTGTAATATACATATATTGGCAAAAAATGCTTCTAGTAAAATGTATCACTGTTTTAGTGTTAACATTTTTCTCTGCACGCGCTTTATGTATATTAGAAAAATGTTTCTATTCAAAACTGAAATGCATCCAAGTGGATTCCAATTTTGGTTGGAATGTCCCTTTAAGCTAATTTTTTTATCATATTCTAATCTAGCCATTTTTTTTCGCACCGTTTCTTGAAATATTCATTTTTGTGGCTCCCAATAACTTATATTGTCTCTGAGAGTAGAGTAGATCCTGTTTATAGTCTAAGTAACAAAATCAACAGTGGTTACAGCATTTTATCTCTTTTTGGTAGTTTCCCTTATCACAAGATGTCTTTTTTTTTTTTTTTTTTTAAAGATTTTCAATACTTGTCTGGTACAATTAATATTAGAATATTTCATGCAAAAACAGACTTATTTATTCTGTGTGCAAATGGTAGCACTATTTGTGCACACATACATAAATATATGACAGCCTACCATTGACGACTCCTACTCTGGGGTTGCATGCCAGCCTACTGTTAATGACTCCTCCATTTCAAACTGCTTCTCACTCATCACCCCCATCATCACTCTAAAAACAAGTGTGCTATAAATCCAGCTTTAAACATATTAAATAAACAAATAACAAAATATTGTAATCCAGCACTAAGCCTGCTGCCGGTCTCCCTCTGGGTGCACTCAACTCCCGACACCCACATTATTATTTTTTTATAATATTAACAATTGTCATGGGACTATTTAGGGGCATGGGCCTGGATCTGCAACTGCAGTAGTCCCTTTTTTAATCAGGCCCTGAGAATATGCATTTTTTTACTTTGTTACAAAAATAAAACCCATTTTGGTCTTAGTTTAAAGGATTGTCCTCAATCACTACTTCAGTTTCCCCTCAATCTTTGCCCTCAGAAACAAAGAGTGAGATATCCCACAGGAAAACAATCCAATTATCTTGTTGATATCTTCCTGTCTCAATTTCCAGTGTTCATTTTGTGATTATATTCACACATCATTAACAACAACAGTACCTCATTTCCACTCAGTTTCTGAACAAGGTTTCCAAAGAGGGAATTGTCGTAGGTTATTAAAAATGACCAGAGTGCGCAGACACAAATCCACAAACCAGAACAGCTTTATTTTGTAACATCAACAACTAGTCTGCATTATTTAACCAATTGAATTATGAGTTACATAATAAAAATTGGTCAAATGACCAATCTTTGGAGTCTTTTCAGTCCCTCTTTCTTACATTTTGCTTAAAAAAACATAATTTATGTAAGAACTTACCTGATAAATTCATTTCTTTCATATTAGCAAGAGTCCATGAGCTAGTGACGTATGGGATATACATTCCTACCAGGAGGGGCAAAGTTTCCCAAACCTCAAAATGCCTATAAATACACCCCTCACCACACCCACAAATCAGTTTAACGAATAGCCAAGAAGTGGGGTGATAAGAAAAAAGTGCGAAAGCATAAAAAATAAGGAATTGGAATAATTGTGCTTTATACAAAAAAATCATAACCACCACAAAAAAGGGTGGGCCTCATGGACTCTTGCTAATATGAAAGAAATGAATTTATCAGGTAAGTTCTTACATAAATTATGTTTTCTTTCATGTAATTAGCAAGAGTCCATGAGCTAGTGACGTATGGGATAATGACTACCCAAGATGTGGATCTTTCCACGCAAGAGTCACTAGAGAGGGAGGGATAAAATAAAGACAGCCAATTCCGCTGAAAAATAATCCACACCCAAAATAAAGTTTAAATTATAAGCAGAAGATTCAAACTGAAACAGCTGCCTGAAGTACTTTTCTACCAAAAACAGCTTCAGACGAAGAAAACACATCAAAATGGTAGAATTTAGTAAAAGTATGCAAAGAAGACCAAGTTGCTGCTTTGCAAATCTGATCAACCGAAGCTTCATTCCTAAATGCCGAGGAAGTAGAAACTGACCTAGTAGAATGAGCTGTAATCCTTTGAGGCGGAGTTTTACCCGACTCGACATAAGCATGATGAATTAAAGATTTCAACCAAGATGCCAAAGAAATGGCAGAGGCCTTCTGACCTTTCCTAGAACCGGAAAAGATAACAAATAGACTAGAAGTCTTTCGGAAATTCTTAGTAGCTTCAACATAATATTTCAAAGCTCTAACAACATCCAAAGAATGCAATGATCTCTCCTTAGAATTCTTAGGATTAGGACACAATGAAGGAACCACAATTTCTCTACTAATGTTGTTAGAATTCACAACCTTAGGTAAAAATTGAAAAGAAGTTTGCAACACCGCCTTATCCTGATGAAAAATCAGAAAAGGAGACTCACAAGAAAGAGCAGATAATTCAGAAACTCGTCTGGCAGAAGAGATAGCCAAAAGGAACAAAACTTTCCAAGAAAGTAATTTGATGTCCAACGAATGCATAGGTTCAAACGGAGGAGCTTGAAGAGCCCCCAGAACCAAATTCAAACTCCAAGGAGGAGAAATTTACTTAATGACAGGTTTTATACGAACCAAAGCTTGTACAAAACAATGAATATCAGGAAGATATCAATCTTTCTGTGAAAAAGAACAGAAAGAGCAGAGATTTGTCCTTTCAAGGAACTTGCAGACAAACCTTTATCCAAACCATCCTGAAGAAATTGTAAAATTCTCGGAATTCTAAAAGAATGCCAGGAAAAATGATGAGAAAGACACCAAGAAATATAAGTCTTCCAGACTCTATAATATATCTCCCTAGATACAGATTTACGAGCCTGTAACATAGTATTAATCACAGAGTCAGAGAAACCTCTTTGACTAAGAATCAAGCGTTCAATCTCCATACCTTTAAATTTAAGGATTTGAGATCCTGATGGAAAAAAGGACCTTGCGACAAAAGGTCTGGTCTTAACGGAAGAGTCCACGGTTGGCAAGAGGCCATCCGGACAAGATCCGCATACCAAAACCTGTGAGGCCATGCTGGAGCTACCAGCAGAACAAATGAGCATTCCTTCAGAATTTTGGAGATTACTCTTGGAAGAAGAACTAGAGGCGGAAAGATATAGGCAGGATGATACTTCCAAGGAAGTGACAATGCATCCACTGCTTCCGCTTGAGGATCCCTGGATCTGGACAGATACCTGGGAAGTTTCCTGTTTAGATGAGAGGCCATCAGATCTATTTCTGGAAGTCCCCACATTTGAACAATCTGAAGAAATACCTCTGGGTGAAGAGACCATTCGCCCGGATGTAACGTTTGGCGGCTGAGATAATCCGCTTCCCAATTGTCTATACCTGGGATATGAACCGCAGAAATTAGACAGGAGCTGTATTCCGCCCATACCAGAATTCGAGATACTTCCTTCATAGCCAGAGGACTGTGAGTCCCTCCTTGATGATTGATGTATGCCACAGTTGTGACATTTTCTGTCTGAAAACAAATGAACGATTCTCTCTTTAGAAGAGGCCAAGACTGAAGAGCTCTGAAAATTGCACAGAGTTCCAAAATATTGATCGGTAATCTCACCTCCTGAGATTCCCAAACCCCTTGTGCTGTCAGAGACCCCCAAACAGCTCCCCAACCTGTCAGACTTGCATCTGTTGAAATTACAGTCCAGGTCGGAAGAACAAAAGAAGCCCCCTGAACTAAACGATGGTGATCTGTCCACCACATCAGAGAGTGTCGTACAATCGGTGTTAAAGATATTAATTGAGATATCTTTGTGTAATCCCTGCACCACTGGTTCAGCATACAGAGCTGAAGAGGTCGCATGTGAAAACGAGCAAAGGGGATCGCGTCCGATGCTGCAGTCATAAGACCTAGAATTTCCATGCATAAAGCTACCGAAGGGAATGATTGTGACTGAAGGTTTCGACAAGCTGATATCAACTTTAGACGTCTCTTGTCTGTCAAAGACAGAGTCATGGACACTGAATCTATCTGAAAACCTAAATTGATCTTGAAGAAACAACACAAGTCGATTCGTATGAGATTCTGCTAAATGTGAAGACTGAGCAAGTACCAAGATATCGTCCAAATAAGGAAATACCACAATACCCTGTTCTCTGATTACAGACAGAAGGGCACCGAGAACCTTTGTAAAAATTCTTGGGGCTGTAGCTAGGCCAAACGGTAGAGCCACAAACTGGTAATGCTTGTCTAGGAAAGAGAATCTCAGAAACTGATAGTGATCTGGATGAATCGGAATATGCAGATATGCATCCTGTAAATCTATTGTGGACATATAATGCTCTTGCTGAACAAAAGGCAGGATAGTCCTTACAGTTACCATTTTGAATGTTGGTATCCTTACATAACGATTCAATATTTTTAGATCCAGAACTGGTCTGAAGGAATTCTCCTTCTTTGGTACAATGAAGAGATTTGAATAAAACCCCAGCCCCTGTTCCAGAACTGGAACTGGTATAATTACTCCAGCCAACTCTAGATCTGAAACACATTTCAGAAATGCTTGAGCCTTCGCTGGGTTTACTGGGACACGGGAAAGAAAAAATCTCTTTGCAGGAGGCCTTATTTTGAAGCCAATTCTGTACCCTTTTGAAACAGTGTTCTGAATCCAGAGATTGTGAACGGAATTGAACCAAATTTCTTTGAAAAAACGTAATCTGCCCCCTACCAGCTGAGCTGGAATGAGGGCCGCACCTTCATGTGGACTTGGGAGCTGGCTTTGGTTTTCTGAAAGGCTTGGATTTATTCCAGACTGGAGATGGTTTCCAAACTGATACCGCTCCTGAGGATGAAGGATCAGGCTTTTGTTCCTTGTTGTGACGAAAGGAACGAAAACGATTATTAGACCTAAATTTACCTTTAGATTTTTTATCCTGTGGTAAAAAAGTTCCTTTCCCTCCAGTAACAGTTGAGATAATAGAATCCAACTGAGAACCAAATAATTTATTACCCTGGAAAGAAAGGGAAAGCAGAGTAGACTTAGAAGACATATCAGCATTCCAAGTTTTAAGCCATAAAGCTCTTCTAGCTAAAATAGCTAGAGACATATACCTGACATCAACTCTAATGATATCAAAGATGGCATCACAAATAAAATTATTAGCATGTTGTAGAAGAATAATAATGCTATGAGAATTATGATCTGTTACTTGTTGCGCTAAAGCTTCTAACCAAAAGGTTGAAGCTGCAGCAACATCCGCTAAAGATATAGCAGGTCTAAGAAGATTACCTGAACACAAGTAAGCTTTTCTTAGAAAGGATTCAATTTTCCTATCTAAAGGATCCTTAAAGGAAGTACCATCTTCCGTAGTAATAGTAGTACGCTTAGCAAGAGTAGAGACAGCCCCATCAACCTTAGGGATTTTGTCCCAAAATTCTAATCTGTCAGATGGCACAGGATATAATTGCTTAAAATGTTTAGAAGGAGTAAAAGAATTACCCAAATTATTCCATTCCCTGGAAATTACTTCAGAAATAGCACCAGGGACAGGAAAAACTTCTGGAATAACTACAGGAGATTTAAAAACCTTATCTAAACGTTTAGTTTTAGCATCAAGAGGACTAGAATCCTCAATTTCTAATGCAATTAGGACTTCTTTAAGTAAAGAACGAATAAATTCCATTTTAAATAAATATGAAGATTTATCAGCATCAACCTCTGAGACAGAATCCTCTGAATCAGAAGAACCAATATCAGTATCAGAATGATGATGTTCATTTAAAAATTAATCTGAAAAATGAGAAGTTTTAAAAGACCTTTTACGTTTACTAGAAGGAGGAATAACAGACATAGCCTTCTTAATGGATTTAGAAACAAAATCTCTTATGTTATCAGGAACACTCTGAGTATTAGATGTTGACGGAACAGCAACAGGTAATGTAACAGTACTAAAGGAAATATTATCTGCATTAGCAAGTTTGTCATGACAAACAGTACAAACAACAGCTGGAGGAACAGATACCAAAAGTTTACAGCAGATACACTTAGCTTTGGTAGCTCCAGCACCAGGCAGGGATTTTCCAGAAGTATCTTCTGACTCAGCTTCAACGTGGGACATCTTGCAATATGTAATAGAAAAAACAACATATAAAGCAAAATTGATCAAATTCCTTAAATGACAGTTTCAGGAATGGGAAAAAAATGCCATAGAACAAGCTTCTAGCAACCAGAAGCACAAAATAATGAGACTTAAATAATGTGGAGACAATAATGACGCCACATCCGGAACGCCGACACCTTTGGCGCAAAAAAACGTCAAAAATGACGCAACTTCCGGCGACACGTATGACGCCGGAAACAGAAAAAAATTTTGCGCCAAAAAAGTCAGCGCCAAGAATGACGCAATAAAATGAAGCATTTTCAGCCCCCGCGAGCCTAACAGCCCACAGGGAAAAAGTCAAATTTTTAAGGTAAGAAAAAATGATTTATTCATATGCATTGTCCCAAATATGAAACTGACTGTCTGAAATAAGGAACGTTGAACATCCTGAGTCAAGGCAAATAAATGTTTGAATACATATAATTAGAACTTTATATAAAAGTGCCCAACCATAGCTTAGAGTGTCACAGAAAATAAGACTTACTTACCCCAGGACACTCATCTACATGTAGTAGAAAGCCAAACCAGTACTGAAACGAGAATCAGTAGAGGAAATGGTATATATAAGAGTATATCGTCGATCTGAAAAGGGAGGTAAGAGATGAATCTCTACGACCGATAACAGAGAACCTATGAAATAGACCCCGTAGAAGGAGATCACTGCATTCAAATAGGCAATACTCTCCTCACATCCCTCTGACATTCACTGCACGCTGAGAGGAAAACCGGGCTCCAACCTGCTGCGGAGCGCATATCAACGTAGAATCTAGCACAAACTTACTTCACCACCTCCATAGGAGGCAAAGTTTGTAAAACTGATTTGTGGGTGTGGTGAGGGGTGTATTTATAGGCATTTTGAGGTTTGGGAAACTTTGCCCCTCCTGGTAGGAATGTATATCCCATACGTCACTAGCTCATGGAGTCTTGCTAATTACATGAAAGAAATATAAGGCATAGACACCAAGAAAGCCTGCCCTATGGGTAGGGCGAGAGGGGCAACAGCCCAGGGCCCCACACGATCAGGGGTGAGGGTATGAGAAGATGTAATGTACATCCTGTATTTTGTTTATGAAAAAGTGTTTATGGCATCACGAGGTGTAGTATATAGTGTTATTCTTTATATAGGTAACACAAAGTGGGACAGGGATGGGCCATATATGGGGCAGGGCATACAGGGGGCGGAGTAAGAGGGCTGGGCTAAAGAGCCCCATACATGTGCCTTGCCAAGGGCACCGTAAATGCTAAGGATGTCAAAATTTTTGTGTATTTATTTTTAAATCTTTAAAGGTATAGGAAAGTCAAAATTAAACTTGCATGATTCAGAGCATGTCATTAAGACACTTTTAAATTCACTTCTATTTTCAAATGTGCTTCATTCTCTTAGAATTCAATGTTAAAAAATAAATATGCACATATCACACACTAGTGGGAGCTGTTGCTAATTGGTGCCTGCACAAATTTGTCTTTTGTGATTGGCTAAATAGATATTTTCAGCTTCTTGCCAGTAGTGCAATGCTGTCCTTTCAGCAATGGATAACAAGAGAATGAAGAACATTTGATAATAGAATTAAATTGGAAAGTTGTTTAAAATTGTATGTTCAATCTGAATCATAAAATAAAATTTTGGGGTTTACTATCCCCTTAACATTAATTTTGCTACATAGGCAGTGAATCAGCTGAATAGGATAAGATAACATCTTGAGGGAGTAATTCATGGAAGAGCCTCCCTATTTGTAGTACTTCTCTGTCTCTCTTATTTAGAGGATCTCAAGGTATTTACTTCTATTATCAAAATTTGCACATTATTATTATATGCACACTTTCTGAGGCGCCAGTTCCTACTGAGCGATGCAAGAGTTCATGCTACATACATGTATGAGTCTGTGATTCGCTGATGGCTGTCTCGTGATACTGCGGGATAAGAAATGGAATGAGATTGTGAAATTTCATCTGCTCATTTGAAATTCAGAGTGTTATTGTATTGTCTTTTTATTATGCATTGTTTGATCATGCAATTTTTGCCGTATTTAATGGCCCTTCAATTTTATTCCCTTCTAACTTGCATTAGTCAGATATAGTATTAATAAAAACCATTGTGATATTGATTTTTTAGGCATGGTAATTGAAAACTCTTAAAGATTAATTTTTGTCTTCAAAAAGGAATATTACACAGCACTCAACATTTCATCTCCCTATAAAAGGTTTCTTTCAGCAAAATAAAACAACATTGCAGTATAATTAATTTTACCTGCTACATCTGAAACGTTTACATATTCCACTCC